>NC_056725.1:370096670-370368612 GCF_019279795.1 Protopterus annectens | reverse complement strand
TAAAAAAAGTATCAGCACATGCTGATAGCTTAATTTACTGTTCAGGTGTTGACTTACCTTGTGCCAATAGCAGTTGTGTGTGCAATAGTTGAGGGCTGCCTATGTTGGATGCACACAGTAGGCTGCCTATACATGACAATTTACAGGTAGTCTTGTGTGTGTGTGCCATCCATTTTTACTGTGTGTGCAGGTGGAGAAAGATGTAATTCCCTAGGTTCTTACACTGTCATTGTTTGTGCTATATGTTCTCTCCTTGCCAAGGCATGGGCATACTGGTCATGCCTCCTTCTGCCTACTGTGGCTGGATCAGGGTGTTTGTGGTCTGAGTACCTTTATGCCTGTGGGTCACTTGACAATGGTGGTGGGCCAGAGGCCTTCACCATTCTGTCCCTGCTGCAGCTGTTTCCACAGGATCATATTGTGCATGTCACATACTATGAAGATGTAGCACACATGCCTGGAGAGTACTGTGTTGGGCTCCACCAGATATGTCCAAGCAATGGAACTATGATTTAAGCATCCTAAACACACGCCTATGATGATTCTGGTTTCTGCGCAGGTGTCTCATTACATGCTCCTGCATGGGGTGTGTGTGCATTTCTGATGGGAGTCATCATCCACGCAAGTTCCAGTGTATAGTTAGTATCTCCTACCAGGTGGCCATATGATGTCCCCAGAATACCTGATACATCTGTGAGGCATGCCAGATGTGGGAGTCATGATAGCTTCCAGGGCTACAATACACACATCCATGATGAATGCCCTGGCATTGCACACACAACCTGGCAGCCATGAGGGGTATCCCTTGTGGTTTATGTAGCACCTACCCTGCTCACCGGGTGGTGTCTTGATGTGTATGTGTGGGCAGTCTATTGCACCCAGTACCTCTGGGTATTCTGTCACATGGTGGAAGAGACGCATATTGCTGGCCAACTCTTCCTGCATTCGGGGGAAGTATATGTGTTCATTAGCATGTGGTAACATGGCATCCAGGAACTGGTGAAGTACCCTGGATGCTGATGCCTGTGAGATCCCTATATGATATCCCCAGTTGGCCTTTAAAAGGTACCTGTAGCTAGTATTCTCAGGCTTACACATACCTTTGTATCCACTGGGATTGGTTCCCTCTGTTTGTTCTGGCTCTGAGGCATGGCCTTCTCTCTGCACAGCTCCACACAGTGCTGCTGAAGGGTGTCCCTGTCCACCCTGTAATGTTCTACTATCTCCAGATCATGAGGCCCTGGCAGGTTACCTCCTGGGTCTGAACACTCTTTCTCCTCTGGTGCTTGAGGTGGTTGTGTGCATCATACTCCACACCACCTCAGCCCCAACACATGCTGGTGGATCAATGCTATGGCAGCCCCTACTATGTCCATATACTAAAAGTTCCCGCCTGTATACACCAATGGTGCAGAGTGTATGGGAATACACAAGTGTGTGTGAGGTACTTCTCTACACTTTATACTATTGTGCTATGGATGCTGGTGATGTCATTGGGTGTGTATCAGCAATTCCAGCCGCAGGGTATCTTGTTAGTGGTTTACAGTGAGTACCGCAAGGGGCCTTAGTGTGGAGTTATGTCACCTTGCCTCGATTAATCTGTTGCCCTTTATTTCACTTTTAAACCTGGATCCCTCCCCCATTATCAGGTGTGGCATGCATCCACCTGCCGTCTTTCTTGTTTTGTACTTTCCCTACCCAGTCATATGTTGCAAACTGTCTCTTGTAGCTGATATACTGCAAATCTGCTTTGTTCTGCTGTGACACTTTACAGTACAGCCCCTCCCCTTTCCTGTTCTGCAGGTGGCTGCTTGCAGCCTTGTTAGCTGTTGTCAATGGCCCACTGTAGGTTCTTAGGTGTTAGTTAGTCATTTGTACTCCAATTTCCCTGCTGCAGCATTTCCTTACTTCCTTCCTATATCCTTCCTGTTTCAGCTCTGGTGCGCGCTGCGCAAACCCGTTTACTGAGTTTAAGCGCATTTTCATCTCCGTTCACATGCATACTCGGTTACCTTGTATACTTTCAGCTAAGCAAAGCTATAGCCAGTTCAACACACCCCTATCCTACAGGTTTGCTTAGCTAGGGGCAAAGCGGATTTACAATGCTCCAATGTGCTTACAGCAAAGGTGTGACACACCCTCTCTTGATGTCATTATCTTTTATCTCAAGGGGCAATATCTTCATTGTTATAACGCTACACTGTGAGGTGCATCCTTACACCAGCGGGGAATCTGTGATTCACTATTACTCCTCTCACTTGCATGGCATTGCCTACTAATTCCTAGCTACCACACATAACACTGTCACAGCCCCTTAGCAACCCTTTTTCGCACCACAGGTGGGGTGTAGCATGCCTGCCATTCACTATTATGGGGAAATCATGACATGTGTTACATTGCAGTTTTATTCTATATTTTTGCCTTTCCTCTTTATGGCGATCCCGCTTTGGCATCGCCACTGCCATGCGCCCACTTCACGCATAGTGTGAATATAAATATTAAATGTTAATTTTTATATTTTGTATAGGTTTTTTTACGCCAATGGCTATATATTTGAAGCCATTGGGCATATATTAACAATATAATACATGTGTTTGGTCAGCTGTCATGGCTCCATTTTATGTTTGCAAAATGTAAACTGTTTTTTTACGGTTTACATTTCTGCATGCTTACACTACGCCTGCACCACTTCCTGGATCTCTACATACCTTCATTTGCATGCTACCCTGCTGCACATGGGTTAATTATCATACAGGGCCGGGGAGCTGTGTGAGTGTAGCGTAAGCAGGTAGTGCACGTGGGAACAGCTTGTACCTGGATTGCATGCCGGCCATATTTGGTGTTGGAATGCCGACGCTACGCCTGCACCTGGTGCAAGCTTCATGAATCCCGGAGCACATTTATAAATGTATGCATTTTAAAGACCAAGTTTCCCATATTCATTGTTTCATGTTTAAAAATCAAACATTTTTGTAACACAGTAACACTCTAAAGAAATGAGCTTTATAAAAGAATACTAAGAACTTAATGTGTTTGATGACTCGCAGAATTGGCAATGGACATTGGTGATTAGGGAATGTAAAACTAATTATGAGAAAACATGTTATTTGTTTGCCAATATAGTTCAGAAACCTCTCAATGGAAATAAAAGACCCTTGTTGAATGTAACCAGGGAAAAGCTGGTATAACTGAAAATCTCCAAGATTTTCCCCTGAAGGTGGAAAAAATGTATAAAATAGTTGCAATGGTTTGAGCTGACAGAGAAATCTTGCATCCATCTTAAATCAGCTCATCCTGTTATGTAATTAACTGCCAAGATAATGAAACAATCCCACTATAAATCACAGAAAACTCTCAAACTCCAACCACAACACAAAGCCAACAGGCCCCAAATTCCAGATCACTCCCCAACACCACAAGAAAGAACCATGTAACACACAGAAAAGGCACTTGACCACTGTTCCAACAAAATCACAGCCAAACATGGAACAGAAACATCCTACATCCACAAAGCCCAACGATCCATCAAACCACATTCAAACAAGCTCAAATGTACTTGATGGACAAAGACGCATCAGCCATTCACTGTCCAACCTCTCTTCCATTTAAGCAGCAAAGTCAAAATAAACCGCTAGCATTTCATCAGATTGAAGGAAACATTTGCAAAATAAGAATCTTCCTTATCCAGATATATGTTCCAGAGAAGCTGGACTGCTGCATTGCTTGAACAATGAGCTTCTCGAGTGTCAAACACTAATCTAAATAGTTATGGCATAATGTTTCAATCTCAGATTACCAGAGGCACCACAACAACCACTGATGCAGCAGAACTAGACTGCTAACATTAAAATGTGCCATGCCATGCTACCCATAAATATACTTTATAAGAAAACAAAACACAGCAACACCACATAAGAGCCCACAATGCAAAGTGAAGTCAAAACCACTACTATATCCAAATACCATGAGAGCATTGTAATACAGCAGAGACAGTATAATAGTTCTACCCATAATTAGAAACCCTGCGTTAGGTTTTTAATAACTGTGGTAAATAATGTTGAAACATTACCAACGAGAGACATACAAAAAAGGAAACAAAGACACTATGAAAGTTACTGTAGCCATTAGTAGCATAACTTAGCAATCACTCCAGTAAAGAAGACTCAAAAACCTTTGCTAAGTATCATTTAAAACTGTAATATGCAAAAAGAATTTAAAAGTGATATAATTGGTACAAAATTAATAAAAGATTGTATATTTGCCCTGCCTGCTTGCAATATAATTCCTTTCAGTTGAATTGATATAGCATGTATATATAATGTAATGAGAGAAGAAAGGACATAAAAAAGAAAGGAAAGGCTATTTAAACATTATAAGAATATTGCTTGCAGATTTATAGTGGGAATTTAGACAATTAAGAAGTCACTTTTCTTTCAGCTTTTTCTGCTTTTCTTGTGTCTTCCAACCATTTTTCTCAGCCAATCTTTTCAATGTACTGTTGCTCCAATCCATTTATTCAGGTTGATCTATTAGCTTTTTCGCTTTTAAGAAGGAAAGCACAGTGGCTATGTCTTCAAAAGTTTTAGTTTCATCATGTAGAAAAATTGTTAGTCTATCTGGGAAAAGCAAGTTGACTTTGATCTGCTTTTTCTTAAGTTCTTTGATAATGGGCAAAAATATTTTCTTTTGGAAATAACAGTAAGTGAATGGTCATTATCAAACTTAATTATTTTCCCACTTAGTTTGACGGGAGATTTTGCCCATGCTGTCTTAAGGATCAGTTCTTTGTCAAGAGATGAAAAAAGTCTTGCAAATACAGATCTCGGTGTGGACATTTTATCAGAAGGAGGCACTGTGAGAAATCTGTGTACTCATTCAATTCCATAAGACATAGCTTCACTCAAATCAAGTATATTAGGGAACCAGGATGTCAAGAAGTTTAACACCATTGCATCTTTTGAAGCATTTTCCCAGTGAGACTAATAGGTCTATAGTTGGTAACATCACTTTTATTAAGGCAAAAATGAAACACCAGAATGAATACACCACCAGAAAAAACTGCCAAGACATCTTAACTGCAGTCCAAATGTTTATTTTAAAATGAATGTTGAAACAAGTTTAAAATATGATCAGGAATACAATAACAATGGGACACATAAGTGCTTTCATTCCACAATCGCAAGGAACTTCGTCAGATGAAACGGCCATTCATTCATAAATTATTTAAAGAAACCTTCATCCAATCAAATTTATCAGCTGTCACACACCTATTCCTGATTGTATTTTAAACTTGTTTCAACATTCGTTTTAAAATAAACATTTGGACTGCAGTGAAGACATCTTGGCAGCTTTTTCTGATGGTATAACATCACTTTTATTACCTTTTTATACAGTGGTGTTGAAGTAATCCAGCCTCTGGGGATGCACAAGCCAGTGCATTTCTTTGTGCCGGTCCCAAGCCCGGATAAATGGGGAGGGTTGCATCAGGAAGGGCATCTGGCATAAAATTTTGCCAAATCATACATGCAGATAACAGTACAGAAATACATACCAGATCGGTCGAGGCCCGGGTTAACAACGACCGCCGCCAGTACTGTTGGCCAACAGGGTGCTGGCGGAAATTGGGCTACTGTTAGCTGCAGGAGGAGAAGAGGAACATGCCAAGGCAGGTAAAGGCTAGGACTGTTATAGTAAGGGTCGGAACTTTGAATGTTGGCAGTATGACTGGTATAGGGAGAGAGCTAGCTGATATGATGGACCGAGGGAAGGTTGGTATAGTGTGTGTGCAAGAGACCAGATGGAAGGGGAGCAAGGCTAGGTGTATCGGAGGCAGTTTTAAATTATTTTATCATGGTGTGGATGGGAGGAGAAATGGTGTTGGCATTATCCTGAAGGAACAGTATGCTAAGAGCATTTTGGAGGTGAAAAGACTGTCGGATAGAGTGATGTTTATGGAGTTGGAAATTGATGGTGTAACGATGAATGTTGTTAGCGCATATGCTCCACAAGTTGGGTGTGTGATGGATGAGAAAGAAAAATTTTGGAGTGAGTTGGATGAAGTGGTGATGGCTGTACCCAAGGGTGGGAGACTGGTGATTGGAGCAGATTTCAATGGGCATGTTGGTGAAGGAACAGAGGGATGAGGAAGTGATGGGTAGGTATGGTGTTAAGCAAAGGAATGCAGAAGGTCAGATGGTAGTGGATTTTTGAAAAGAATGGACATGGCTGTGATGAATACGATTTTAACAAGAGGGAGGAGCTAGGAGACATACAAGAGTGGAGGAAGATGCACACAGGTGGATTATATCTTGTGTAGGAGTGTCATTCTGAAGGAGATTGGAGACTGTAAAGTGGTGGCAGGGTAAAGTGTAGTTAGGCAGCATAGGATGCTGGTTTGTAGGATGACATTGGTGATCAAGAAGAGGAGGATGAGTGTGAGGGCAGCACCAAGGATCAAATGGTGGAAATTGAAAAAGGGTAATTGTGAGGTGATGCTCTGGGAAGAGTTAAGACAGGCACTGGGTGGCAGTTAAGAATTACAGAATTGCTGGGTTACTACAGCAGAGCTAGTAAGAGAGATGGGTAGAAAGGTGCTTGGTGTGACATCTGGAAAGAGGAAGGAGGACAAGGAGACCTGGTGGAATGAAGAAGTACAGGGGAGTGTACAGAGAAAGAGGTTGGCAAAGAAGAAGTGGGACTGTCAGAGAGATGAAGAAAGTAGACGAGTATAAGGAGATGAGGCATGGCAAAGATAGTGATGAAGGCTAAGGATAAGGTATGAAGGTTGGACACTGGGAGAAAAGGACCTGCATTGTTAGACAGAGGGACCAAGCTAGTAAAGATGTGCAGCAGGTAAGGGTGATAAAGGATAATAGGAAATGTACTCACAAGTGAGGAGAGTGTGTTGAGCAGATGGAAAGAGTACTTTGAGGGTTGATGAATGAAGAGAATGAGAGGGAGAAGGTTGGATGATGCAGATAGTGAATCATGAAGTGCAGTGGATTAGCAAGGAGGAGGTAAGGATAGCGATGAAGAGGATGAAGAATGGAAAGGCTGTTGGTCCAGGTGTTTAGGTGAAATGGCAGTGGAGTTTTAACTTTTAAGAAAAAAATTTGGGTTCAGTGATTTTTTATCATTTTGACTAATTCTGAGCATATCTGGGAGTTTCCACCCAGGTTTCTAACATAGCTAAAGAAGGCTTTATGATTGTCTTTTGTGTCATTAGCGATTTTTCTCTCAAAGTTGGCCTTGGATGATTTTATGAGTGATCGTAGTTTTTGCTAGTATTGATCAGAGATGCCTTCCCATTTAGGATTTTGCCTTGCCATGGTAGTAGCTTTCTCCTCTTGTTGTAGAGTTTGTTTATATTGGAGTCCACCAGACCGGCGCCTGCCTTTGGTGGAAAGGGTCTTGATTTTATTAGGGATTGCTTGATCCATACATTCCTGGAGGTGCTCGAGAAGGCATTTGTAAGTGGTTTCAGCAGCGTGGGTTGTGGTTTCCACTGGCCTGGGGCCTTTGAAGGATACCACTCCAGTCTTAAGAAGTGTGAAGTTTGCTTTTGAGAAGTTCTTCACTGTGGTCTTTTTTTTGGCTGGGGGTGGGGCGGGATGTGGATCTCCAGTGAGATTAATTTATGGTCTGATCTCACCAATGAGGGATATACTCCAGTGTGGAGCATTTTGTCCCCATGTTTGTGATGATCAGGTCTAGTATATTTTCTCCCTCTGTGGAATGGTGACTAGTTGTTCCATAGCATTTGAGTTTATGAACTCAAAGAACCTTTGGGCTAGGGGTGTTGGGGCTTGAGTAATGTTCCCAGTCTATGTTTGGGTAGTTGAAGTCACCCAATATGATGGTGTTTGGAGAGACATTCATACTTCCAGTGTCTTCAGGAAGGCTGTGTGGGTTCCTGAGTTTGAGAAGGTGGTCTGTAGCATGTTACAAACTGTAGGGCAGTTTTACCTATGGTTAATTGCACCTGGAGGGTCTCCGATGCTTCGTGGCATTGCCACTAACCTGGAGGTGTGGGTATCCTTATGAATATGGATACCTCCTCCTTTGTGGTTCGTCCGGATTTTGGGGCGGAACGATGATATGAGGTATAACCTGATAGTGCTGGGTGCCTCAGGAGCCTTGAACCAGGTTTCAGTCACAGCACAGACATCGATGTTCTCCATACTGAGGAGGGCTTTGAGGGCGCATCTTGAGGTTTAGACTTCTGGAATTGAGCAGTATTACCCTTAGTTTTTCCATTTTTGTTTTCTAGGGCGGTAGGTTTATCATTTGAGCCTTGCCTAAAAAGGCACTATGGGGTGGCAAGAGCCTTTGCCAATATCCGGAAGCCCAGAGGTGACAGGTGCAAGCCGCCTCGAAGCAGCGTATTTGTCAAGCATGTCATCCCAGGCAGACAGACATTGATCCTTAGAATGACACCAGTAATTAAGCCAATTATTAAAGCTGATCATTTTGTCTCTGTATTGTGGCATCATTCTTGGTGAGGGTAGGATACTGCTCAGGGTCAGGGTTACACGCCTGGGCTACATAATCTGAGAGCCCCTATGTCTCTTTTCATGTAGTCCAGGGAGGTATCGCCTCAGGTCGCTCACACCCGCATGGACAATGACTGAGTCATACTTGTACTTGCTGTGGAGTGACCTGAGTGCTTGTGTTATGTGGCAGATTCTAGCGCCTGACAGGCAGCTTACTGTGATCTTTTCCTTGTTCAGTCTGGTGAGTGGGACGTCAGTGTCTGACTATGGAGTCACCTATAACAAGTGTGTCTGGCATTGTGTTTGGCCTTAAGGGCTGTGACTGTTTAGCACACTGACTTTGAGAACTATGTGTTGCATGTCTTATGTCTTGAGGTGGCAGTTGCTTGGTGTCTGCTTTGGAGGCCTCTGTTGTTTTGGTAGATTTTTGATCAGTGCCTCGAGTATGTCTTTGTGTGTTTATGTGTTTGTTTTGCAGTTGTGATAGTTCTATGTGAAACTGGGTTTGTGTATGCGTGGTTTCCTTCTCCTGTCTGGTCTTGCCAGTCCTGAGTTGAGAGAGCTCAGCCTCCAGTTTGGCTATATAGTTGCATCTCACATGTATTTGTGTTTTGTGGGAGAAGGAGGGTTGTTCAGGTGTACATGAGGCAATTGTAACATTGCCTCAAGATGCCCAGATTCACCAGCTGAACAGGAGAGGACGCTAGCAACTGACCCTTCGACATGCTAGAAAAAGTGAAAAAGTTTGCTGTGTAACTGAGTCAGAAGGAACCTATAGGGAAATGGGTACTCAAGGGGATTCTAGGCTAATGTAGTACTTTGTTTAGTATACAAGTACTTACCTATATAAAATGCTTTAGGAGCAAGTGCTGAGCTTTACCTATATAAAAATGCTTTAGGAGCAAGTGCTGAGCTTTTGAGATAGAGAATAGACTGTTTAGATTGCAAGTAGAGAAGTTCTAAGGGAAAAATTGAAAAGCAGACTTTACGGAGCCAGAAATAGTTTAACCTTGTTTAACCGGCGCTGCCCGATGGTGCTCTATGGGCAACTCCGCGCTAAATCACGCTTTATAGCAGGGAGTTGAAAAGAGCTAGGAATTGACACAAAATGGCCAATAGACTACAAGTTTCTGGCTGGAACCACTGCTCTAGGGACAAATAGGCTGCTCAGTGCTCCCCACTTCCACTGGTGAACAAAGAAGCTTCCCTTTATCCAAATAAGGATATGGAATAGCACAGGAACCAAGCCAAAGCCCAGAGATCAGCAAACTCTGAAGACTGAACTATTCTAGTTCAGTAAGGCTGAAGATAAGTAAGATGAAAAAAGTCTTGCAAATACAGATCTCGGTGTGGACATTTTATCAGAAGGAGGCACTGTGAGAAATCTGTGTACTCATTCAATTCCATAAGACATAGCTTCACTCAAATCAAGTATATTAGAGAACCAGGATGTCAAGAAGTTTAACACCATTGCATCTTTTGAAGCATTTTCCCAGTGAGACTAATAGGTCTATAGTTGGTAACATCACTTTTATTAAGGCAAAAATGAAACACCAGAATGAATACACCACCAGAAAAAACTGCCAAGACATCTTAACTGCAGTCCAAATGTTTATTTTAAAATGAATGTTGAAACAAGTTTAAAATACGATCAGGAATACAATAACAATAGGACACATAAGTGCTTTCATTCCACAATTGCAAGGAACTTCGTCAGATGAAACGGCCATTCATTCATAAATTATTTAAAGAAACCTTCATCCAATCAAATTTATCAGCTGTCACACACCTATTCCTGATTGTATTTTAAACTTGTTTCAACATTCGTTTTAAAATAAACATTTGGACTGCAGTGAAGACATCTTGGCAGCTTTATCTGATGGTATAACATCACTTTTATTACCTTTTTATACAGTGGTGTTGAAGTAATCCAGCCTCTGGGGATGCACAAGCCAGTGCATTTCTTTCTGCCGGTCCCAAGCCCGGATAAATGGGGAGGGTTGCATCAGGAAGGGCATCTGGCATAAAATTTTGCCAAATCATACATGCAGATAACAGTACAGAAATACATACCAGATCGGTCGAGGCCCGGGTTAACAACGACCGCCGCCAGTACTGTTGGCCAACAGGGTGCTGGTGGAAATTGGGCTACTGTTAGCCGCAGGAGGAGAAGAGGGGGAAGGCATGCCCGAAGGCAGGTAAAGGCTAGGACTGTTATAGTAAGGGTCATAACTTTGAATGCTGGCAGTATGACTGGTATAGGGAGAGAGCTAGCTGATATGATGGACCGAAGGAAGGTTGGTATAGTGTGTGTGCAAGAGACCAGATGGAAGGGGAGCAAGGCTAGGTGTATCGGAGGCAGTTTCAAATTGTTTTATCATGGTGTGGATGGGAGGAGAAATGGCGTTGGCATTATCCTGAAGGAACAGTATGCTAAGAGCATTTTGGAGGTGAAAAGACTGTCGGATAGAGTGATGTTTATGGAGTTGGAAATTGATGGTGTAAAGATGAATGTTGTTAGCGCATATGCTCCACAAGTTGGGTGTGCGATGGATGAGAAAGAAAAATTTTGGAGTGAGTTGGATGAAGTGGTGATGGCTGTACCCAAGGGTGGGAGACTGGTGATTGGAGCAGATTTCAATGGGCATGTTGGTGAAGGGAACAGAGGGGATGAGGAAGTGATGGGTAGGTATGGTGTTAAGCAAAGGAATGCAGAAGGTCAGATGGTAGTGGATTTTGCGAAAAGAATGGACATGGCTGTGATGAATACGTATTTTAACAAGAGGGAGGAGCCTAGGGAGACATACAAGAGTGGAGAAAGATGCATGCAGGTGGATTATATCTTGTGTAGAAGGGCCATTCTGAAGGAGATTGGAGACTGTAAAGTGGTGGCAGGGGAAAGTGTAGTTAGGCAGCATAGGATGGTGGTTTGTGGAATGACATTGGTGATCAAGAAGAGGAGGATGAGTGTGAGGGCAGCACCAAGGATCAAATGGTAGAAATTGAAAAAGGGTAATTGTGAGGTGATGTTCAGGGAAGAGTTAAGATAGGCACTGGGTGGCAGTGAAGAGTTACCGAATAGCTGGGTAACTACAGCAGAGCTAGTAAAAGAGATGGCTAGAAAGGTGCTTGGTGTGACATCTGGAAAGAGGAAGGAGTACAAGGAGACCTGGTGGTGGAATGAAGAAGTACAGGAGAGTATACAGAGAAAGAGGTTGGCAAAGAAGAAGTGGGATTGTCAAAGAGATGAAGAAAGTAGACAAGAGTATAAGGAGATGAGGTGCATGGCAAAGATAGAGGTGATGAAGGCTAAGGATAAGGCGTATGAAGAGTTGTAAAAAGGTTGGACACTAAGGAGGGAGAAAAGGACCTGTACCGATTGGTTAGACAGAGGGACCAAGCTAGTAAAGATGTGCAGCAGGTAAGGGTGATAAAGGATAATGAGGGAAATGTACTCACAAGTGAGGAGAGTGTGTTGAGCAGATGGAAAGAGTACTTTGAGGGGTTGATGAATGAAGAGAATGAGAGGGAGAGAAGGTTGGATGATGTGCAGATAGTGAATCATGAAGTGCAGTGGATTAGCAAGGAGGAAGTAAGGATAGCTATGAAGAGGATGAAGAATGGAAAGGCTGTTGGTCCAGGTGTTTAGGTGAAATGGCAGTGGAGTTTTTAACCAGATTGTTTAATGAAATCTTGGAAGGTGAGAGGATGCCTGAGGAATGGAGAAAAAGTGTTTTGGTACCGATTTTTAAAAATAAGGGTGATGTGCAGAGCTGTAGTAACTACAGAGGGATTAAACTGATCAGTCATAGCATGAAGTTATGGGAAACAGTAGTGGAAGCTAGGTTAAGAAGGGAGGTGATGATTAGTGATCAGCAGTATGGTTTCATGCCAGGAAAGAGCACTACAGATGCGATGTTTGCTCTGAGAGTGTTGACGGACAAGTACAGAGAAAGTCAGAAGGAGTTGCATTGTGTCTTTGTGGATTTAGAGAAAGCATATGACAGGGTGCCTAGAAAGGAGTTGTGGTATTGTATGAGGAAGTCGGGAGTGCCAGAGAAGTATGTAAGAGTGGTACAGGATATGTATGAGGGTAGTGTGACAGCAGTGAGGTCTGCGGTGGGAGTGACGGATGCATTTAAGGTGGAGGTGGGATTACATCAAGGATCAGCTCTGAGCCCTTTCTTATTTGCAATAGTGATGGACAGGTTGACAGACGAGATCAGACAGGAGTCCCCGTGGGCTATGATATTTGCAGATGACATTGTGATCTGTATTGAGAGTAGGAAACAGGTGGAGGAGACCCTGGAGAGGTGGAGATATGCTCTAGAGAGAGAAGAGGAATGAAGGTCAGCAGGGCTAAGACAGAATATATGTGTGTGAATGAGAGGAAGGACAGAGGAATGGTGAGGATACAGGGTGTAGAGGTGGCTAATTTGGATGAGTTTAAGTACTTGGGATCAACAGTTCAGAGTAATGGTGAGTGTGGAAGAGAGGTGAAGAAGAGAGTACAGGTAGGATGGAGTGGGTTTAGTAGAGTGTCAGGAGTGATTTGTGAGAGACGAGTACCAGTAAGAGTGAAAGGGAAGGTCTACAAGAGGGAAGTGAGACGGGCTATGTTCTATGGGTTGGAGACAGTGGCACTGACAAAAAGGCAGGAGTCAGGGCTTGACGTGGCAGAGTTGAAGATGCTAAGATTTGCACTTGGTGTGACGAGGATGGACAGGATTAGGAATAAGTATATTAGAGGGTCAGCCCAGGTTGGAATGTTTGGAGATAAAGCCAGAGAGGCAAGATTACGTTGGTTTGGACGTGCTGAGGAGGGATGCAGAGTATATTGGGAAAAAAGATGCTAAGGATGAAGCTGCCAGGTAACAGGAAAAGAGGAAGGCCTAAGATAAGGTTTATGGATGTGGTGAGAGAGGACATGCAGGTGGTTGGTGTGGCAGAGCAAGATGCAGAGGACAGGAAGAATTGGAAACAGTTGATCTGCTGTGGCAACCCCTAATGGGAGCAGCCGAAAGAAGAAGAATAAGACAGTGGTGTTGAAGTAGATGTTTGTAATAGCTTGTTAAATCCATCCATCCATCCATCCATCCATCCATCCATCCATCCATCCATCCATCCATCCATCCATCCATTCACACTTATTAAATATTAGATATTGGTAGTATGTGATCTTTAAGTGTTAGTAACTGTCTGGAGGGGATAAAATCAGGGCCCATCGAAGATGAATTCTTTATTTTACTAAAAGCTTTTTCTATTGTCTGCTGAGATATATTAATGCAAGTTGAAGTCTCAGGAGTCACAGCATTAGTTTATCATCTGTCAAAACTAGATCTAGCAGTGAACAGTGCTGCATAGTGTTGGTTGAACAGGTGTGCTAGCTTCAAAGTATCATGTTGTACTGCCTTTAGATTTTATAGAATTTACTGCCTGATAAGAATTGTTGATACTATTAATATAGATATAAAATATTTTCTTCTTATTAGTATCCACAGCAAGTCTGTTACAAAAAAAACTGCATTCTAATTTTCCTCTTAAGTGATCTACTGATGTTATTAAAAATTATGTTGTTTGTTACTGTTGAGTGTTTCTTGAAAATGTTATTTTTTTTCGCTTTTTCTTATACATTTTATGAAGATCCAAATTTCACCAAGGGGAAATATTTTTTTTACATGAACTATGCATTTAAGTACTTCTTGCAAATTAATACACTGACCATGGCACTCCAGATACCTGATCATTTAAGAGTGATCAAGTGACTACATGCCATTTGCTGCCACACATAGGCTGCATAGCAAGGACTCCATTTTTTTTGCACTGCGCGCACCCCTGAGTTTTGCTGCAATAACATGAAATAAATTCTGCACATGCTAATACAGTTTGTACTGATTCACTTACATTTTCAGACATAGACACACACACACACACACACACACACACACACACACACACACACTGGCCCTAACAATCCAGATCATTTAACTGTTGTCAAATAAGTCACTGATGTGGTTCACAGTTTTCAAGCACAGAAAAAAACCTCCATTACATCCATCAAATGCTGTCTTTTTCACTGAGTAAATTGGGTACATCTGAATTATTTGACAGTGATAAAATGAAAGAGGTTATGGCTAAAGTAATGCATTTCTCTTGTTTAAACTCACATGTATACACACACACACACACACACACACACACACACACACACACACACACACACGCACACACACACACACACACACACACACACACACACACACACACACACACACACAGTCACCTGCACACAAGTATACAAGCAAACACACACAAATTAGGTTTAAGAGTGGTGCGGGGCAGAGTTAGTAGTAATAGGGTTGGAAGAAGTTAGTAGCAGATGGTGCTGTAGAGATGCTAATGGGATGGAGTTTACAGGTTAGGATGTGGATCAGGGCAGCAGAAGGGAGATAATATGATGGCTATAGAGATGAGCAGGATTAAAAGAGAAAAGGGGATGAAAGACAGTATGGGGAGTGAAATATAAAGAGAATATTATTTGTGTTTAAGAATGAATTTCAGCAATGGTTGTTTTTAGTAGGTTTAATGGTTATAATATGTGTATTAGAGATTTTGTGTGGCTAAGTTGGATGGCTTCATTTCCATTTGGCAGGCTCTTTAAGGTGTTTAGATCTGAATTCTAAAATTTGCTGCAGTTTTTTTATTGTGATTGCAGGAATTTCCAGAGAACAGGGGCAGGTATGGAAAAGATCAGATTATTTTAGCAAGTTTGTTGTGGGGTGTATAAGGAAGGAACATTAGAAAAGGTGGGACTAGGTTGGTAGTGGTTCTGATGGATAAATTGACAGCAGTAAGGAAGAGAAAGATTTCTAGTCTGACTAGGTTATAAAGAAGTGAATCTTGGACTAGGTCATTTCTTTGTTGTAATGATAGTCATTTGACTTCATTAAAAACTGAACAACAATGTTCTCTGTTTGACACAATTATTATGAATTGCCAGATTCAAAGAGGTTGTTTGCAAAGAATAAAAGTGAGAGAATATTCCAGTTGTGGGAAAGTATTCTTTTTCAATAGCAGTTCCTCCATGTAAGGAGAGGAAGTGACTTATTTATAAGGCCTAGAATATGTTTTGTTAACTTTGGCTCTTTCTAAGTGGAAGTGAAAGCCCTGCATCTGATCAAATGAAAAACTGAGGTATCTGAAGGGTTTGTTTGTTTCAAAGGGTGTTTTTTTTTATTATTGTTAAGTACCAGACATCATAGCTCTATTTCTTTTGTGTCTACTATTGTTTATTATTAGGTCCAATTTTCAAGCCAGTTATTTAGTTGGGAGGGGGGGGGTTCTCTTCAATATGTGTTTTAATAATTTTAGAAGATAGGTTGGATCTATGAATAACCACATCATTGGAGTAAAGTATAATTGTCAGCCTGGGAAGATCAGCTGGGCGCTGGTTGATGAAAAAAGAAGGGGACTAGGACAGAATCTTGGGGAAGTTCTGGTGGGGTCTTTCACTATTTGGACAAGCCCTTTATCTGCTAAGAATTCATTCATGCTGTTCTTTTGCTTACATAGTAAATTGATGTCAGAGTAACAGAGGAGAGGTATATTTTTGTAAGCTGCAATATTTTTGTATGAGCTGTAGGATAAGAGATTCAAACTTATTTTTGTTAGCGGCAAGGGTGGTATAGCACAGATATTTGGAGGTAGCCAAGAAGGATCCGTTTCCACAGAACTGTCTTGCTAAACTGGACAGGAAGCTAAAATGACACAAAATGAGACTTGAGAAGATACATGACTAAAATTCAGTAGTCTCATCATAATGCCATGATATGGAAGAGCATCCTGACTATCTGCTGGATACATGTATATATCATACAAATCTGATACAGTATATATTGACTTGAGAAAATGAAAGGTTGCAGATGTATTTTGAAATGCGCCAGTAAACCTGTGACATGACAGACGTAAATCTAATTATTTCTATATCTGAAATGCAGTAATACCTCTAGCACATAAATTTATTTTTCTTTTTAAGTGGCTGTATGACAGTATCTTTGAAAGACTGGCACTATAACTAATAGGATGCATATCATGCGGTCTCCCCTTTTTTAGTTGGTAGTCACAGTAATGACCTCATGGTGGCTGGTCACATATTCACAGTCTCTGGTGTTTGTAAACATTCCAATATGCATTATAAATATTATACACATTGATGAAGTTTTTCTTTAATCAGTTAAATGACATTCTACCCAAAATTATGTCTTCAGCTTGTTACATCCACTAGTGCTCACACAGACAAACACAAACACAGGCACACACTCTCACACAGATCCCCAGTTTATCCCCCTATTGTTTAACTGTGATTTCCATGGTCATCTCAGTGTAAATATACTTCCAAATCACAAGATAACTAAAAATGAAAATATTTTGTTATCTAGGAGGGCTGTGCTCCCACAATTAAGTATACCCACAGGCCTGGATTGTCCTCTGAGAAACATAATTAAAATCTCATTCAGTAATGGTACAAGATCCCAGTAACTTGCAAGCTGCCCAATGCACTTTGCATGTTACTGTGCATCCACCCTAAAAGCAGAACAGTAATACAGGTAATGCTGCATATGCTTGGACTCATTTCTTAAATATGGCTTTTTAATCCATTAAAATTTTCTTTGTAGTTCACTATATAGTAAAAAAATTACAGGGCTGGAAGCATGTGGCTTTTAAGAAAATTGCTGCAAAGTACATGCAAGTTGAAAAATGGGTAATCTCAACAGCAAGGGTATTGAAACTGCTTCCATGTGCCAAGAAAACTTGGAAACCAGTAGAAATAAGGTTACAATAATTTTTCAGTATTGTCCAAAACAAACTTAGTTGCACTTTCAGAAACATTTCACTTTCACTGAAGAATAAATTTCCGTGTGTTTTTCTCCTTCATTTTGAAACAGTCTTAGCAGCTCTGGAGTACTTTGGGATTATATTCAAAGAAAGACCACTTTTCTATAAAGTCTGTAATATGTTTTCATTAGCCTCTCTGTAAGGCAGGAAATCTACCAGCATTTTAAAACTGGTGACTGATAATTCAAGAAAGGGTCCATGATCAGTAGTACAATAGATGTAGTCACCTCAGATTTGAACCACTTCTGAGCAACGTCATTAATGTAGACCATATGGGACTCCCTGGCCCAAGTAATTACTTCCAAAGAGCATAATTACTATATATATATATATATATATATATATATATATATATATATATATATATATAAGCTACAGAATACTGAAAGCCCAAATTCCTGAGACCAAAATCTTGAAAGTTCAAAATACTGAAAATTCAAAATGCTGAAAACACACAGGATACCAATACTCACTATATTCCAGCACAAGTACAAGTACAACTTGTGGCTTGAGCGATTCATCAGCTGGCAGGGTCACTCATGGGGGGGTGGCTGGCTGTTATCTAAATTAAAATGGGAGATATACTCCTGATAGATGAAAAATAATATCAGAGCTTTCTGGAGAGCCAAAACCTGTTTGTCACATATGAGGAACTGTGATGTAGGCACCTGTAAAAATATGAAGCAGTCCTAAGAATGGAAGTTTTTAAGATCATTTACATGTATTTTATTAAGTGCAGACACTATTTCTGCTTGCTGTTCTTGTCAGGTATTACTCTGTGCTTAGGCTGACTGAGGAAGGAATAGGACACAAACAGCATTCCATGACACTGTGTGTGTTACACAGATATATGACAATATTGTTACATGGGTCTATATTAGAAAGTCAATGTTTTATTGACACCAAATACGCAAAGCCACAGAAAGTCGAATGCCCGAAACAGAAATTTTTTTCCCAGGGGAAAAAATCACTGTTCCATGAGAAAAAAAACACTGTTCCATATGTTCAACTTTCTGTGGTTTTACATATTTTGTGTTGCTTTACAAGCAAAGTTTGACTTTCTAATATAGACCCCTGTTACATAACCCTACACAGAATTCAGGAACACTGACTTTTGTAGTAGTCATTAGACAAAATCACCACTTTTCTAGAACTTGGTAACAGTTTACAATAAATTGTTATGAAATGCTGACACTGTCTGGGAATGAAAATGTAAACAAATAATAAAATGTGCTTGGTAGCAAAGAAGCAGCTGTTTTTTTATTTTCTTTCTTTCTCCACAACAGTGACAAACCTTGTAGAAAGATAGTCCCCGGGATTCATGAAGCTTGCACCAGGTGCAGGCATAGCATAGGCATTCTAATGCCAAATATGACCGCCGAGTGATTCAGATATGATCCGATTCCACGTGCACTATCAGAGTAAGCCAGTGCTGCGCAGTTCTTGGAGTATGTATGCTAATCACCCCATGCAGAGTAGTGCAGCATGCAAATGAAGGTACATAGCGATTCATGAAGTGTTGCAGGCATAGCTTAAGCATACAGAAATGTAAACCAAAAAAAATGGATTACATTTTTTCAAACAGAACATTGGAGCCATGAAAGTGGACCAAACTTATGTATTACAAAGTTAACATATGCCAATGGCTAAATATACAGCCAATGGCATAAAAAAACACGCACAACACATAAAAAGTAACATTTAATGTCATGGCCACACTAACACAAAGTACAACCGCAGGGTATGTGTGCGCAAATTGGAACATGAGGAAAATAAAGATGTCATAAAACTGCAATGTAACACAAATCGCAATTTTGCCATAATAGTCAATGGTATGCATGCTACACCACAACCAAGGCGCAAGGGTTGCTAAGGGTCTGTGACAGTGTTCGGTGTGGTAACTATGAATTAGTAGTCAATGCCTTGCAAATGAGGCAAGTAATACTGAATCGAAATGCCTTGCCGGCGTAAGGCTGTACCACACAGTGTAGCAGTATAACACCAAGGAGTAGCCTGGCGGTATACATGACATCAGGAGAGGGGGTGTGCCACAGTAGCTGTAAGCACATTGGAGCATTGCTAATCTGGGTTGCCCATTGCCAAGCAAAGTCGCAGGATAGGGGTGTGGATGTAGCCATAGCTTTGCTTAGCTGAGAGCACACAAGGTGACCAAAAGCGCATGTGTATGCAGATGACAGCGCGCTTGAAACCCGGTAAACAGCTGCTCACGGCGTGCACCACAGCTGAAACAGGAAGGTTACGGGAAGACAATAAGGAAATGCCGCAGCAGGGTAATTGGAGTACAACTGAGTAATTAACACCTATTAACTCACATTGACGTTAGCTAACAAGGCTGCTAGCAGCAACCTGCAGAACAGGAAAGGGGAGGTGCCGGATTGCAAAGAAAAGAGAACTGTCACAGCAGAGCAAAGCAAACCTGCAGTAGATCGGCTATAGAACACATTTCGCAACATAATCTTGGGTTGGGAAAGTACAAAACAAGAAAGCAGGCTACTGGATGCATGCCTGACAATGGGAGGGGAATCAGTTTGAAAAATGAAGGCAAGGACAAGAGGTGATGCATGGCAGCCAAGTGTAATTCAACACCAAAGGCACCACAATAGCAGTACCTGCGGTAAAACACATAAGTAAGATACCCTGCAGCTCAGATTGTACATACACACCCTATGACATCATCCGCTTCCAAAGCACAATAGTATAAAGAGTGAAGGCACCTCACACACACTCGTGTATTCCCAAACACTGCACCATCAGTGTAAACAGATGGGGAACTTTTATAATGTACGTGTTGGGAGCTGCCATAGCTGTGATTCATCAGCATGTGTTGGAGACTGAAGGTGGTGTGGAGGATGATGCTGACAACCACCTTAGGGACCGGAGGAGGAGAAGAGTGTTCAGACCAAGGGTAACCTACCAGGGGCTAGATGATCTGGAGATTGTAGAGCATTACAGAGTGGACAGGGACATCATACAGCAAATTGTTGAGCTGTGCCGGCCATGCCTCAGAGCCAGAAACAACAGAGGGGAACCCATCTCAGTGGACACGAAGGTATGTGTAAGCTTGAGAATACTAGCCACAAGTACCTTTCAAAGGCCAATTGGGGATATCATGGGGATCTCACAGGCATCAGCATCCAGGGTACTCCACCAGTTCCTGGATGCCATGTTACCACATGCCAATGAGCATATATACTTCCCCCAAACTCAGGAGGAGTTGGCCAGCAATATGCGCCTCTTCCACCATGTGGCAGACTACCCAGAGGTACTGGGTGCAACAGACTGCACGCTCATACACTACACATCAAGTCACCACCAGGTGAGCATGGTAGGCACTACATAAACCGCAAGGGATACCACTCCATCAACTGCCAGGTCGTGTGCAATGCCCAGGGCATTATCATGGATGTGTGTGCTGGCAGCCCTGGAAGCTACCACAAGTCCCACATCTGGCATACCTCACAGCTGTACCAGGTATTTGTCAGGGGGGACATCCCATATGGCCTCCTTGTGGGGGATGCTGGCTATGCACTGGAGCCATGGGTGATGACTCCCATCAGAAATGCACACACACCCATGCAAGAATGCCATAATGAGGCATACGCACAAACCAGAATCATCATAGAGCGTGTGTTTGGGATGCTGAAATCACGGTTCCATTGCTTGGACATATCTGGTGGAGCCTTGCAGTACTCTCCAGGCACGTGTGCCCACATCTTCATAGTATGTGCCATGCTACATAATATGATCCTGTGGAAACAGCTGCAGCAGGGACATAACGGTGAAGGCCCTCACAGCCCACCGCAGTTGCCAAGGGCACCACAGGCACAGAGGGATTCAGACCACGAACACCCTGTGCCAGCCCTAGTAGGCAGATGGAGGCATGCCCAGTATGCCCATGCCTTGGCAAAGAGGGAATGTATAGCACATGCACTGACAATGTAGGCCCCTATGGACTGACACACGTCTCCACCTGCACACACAGTAAAAGGGATGGCACACACACGACCATCTGTAAATTGTCATGTATAGGTGGTCTACGGTGTGCATCCTACATAGGCAGCCCTCAACTATTGCACACACAACTGCTATTGGCACAAGGTAAGTCAATACCTGAATGGTAAATTAAGCTAACAGGATGTGTTGATACTGTATGTATAGGTTCCTATGTACATCGGTAGATACATGCCTAACTGTCAGAGGTCATTCATAAGCCTAGCCAAAATGTGTCTGCTGTCACCACCCCATTGATTAACTAACTGTCCCTCTGTGGAGCAGAGCCAATTGTGGGATCTCTGCGGTGTAACCACTGTTCCCCACTCACACTGCAAGGATTCCCTGGTGTGTTAATGAGGGGCTCCATATAATGTAATCAGGGATGTAGTTCCAAAGCATGGGGAATACCCATGACAGGTATCTGTCACCCCAACATTTTCCAGTTATGGTTGTGGAAAGGTGTAGCACATTACAGTATGTGGCTCACTGTGACATGGATTCCCATAGCTGGAGCATTTCCATTAAGCATCACTTGGACATACCATTAATAGGAATCATCCATATGTACACCAACTGAGTTACACATTTGTTTGCAGTATGGAGGAACAGCCATAGTACACTCTACATACTAAACACCATAACACTTGTACATATCCCAGATGCCTCAGTGGTAAAACCACTGACTGTCTCATGCATGGTCCCAGTTCCATGACCTGCAAGGGCTGTTATGTAATTCTGATGTCCCGAATAATGGATGTTGGATGCAGGTCATTAGAGCATGTTTAAGCACATGTTAGTGGGTTTTTGCGCCGGTAAGTGCTGGTAAGCGGCATTTAAACATGACTACATGGATATGCGCAACACAGGTCTAACCTTTACTGAATATCACGCAGATCACGGGCAAAGCTGCTCAGAACCACTGAAATGTTCGTTATTTTCCCTTGTACTAATAGTACCTGCTCTGAGAGGTAAAACTACCACTGCCAGGAGTAGAACACGCAACCATGTAGACAATCTTCACAATAACCTACCACTAAACTACCTGAGATGTACCAATGGCAGGTGTGTATTGTAACAGGTTAAAACACAAAAGGGCAGAGTTCGGGAAATAGTATACACTGCCATGTACCCAATGAAAGGTGTATTCTCTCTCTCTCTCAATATATATATATATATATATATATATATATATATATATATATATAAATATATAATATAGAGAGAGAAAGGGTGATAGAGAGATATATATGTATAGACATATATATGCAAATATATAGATAGGTTAACAACATCTACACAACCATGGAGGTACATATAAATAGGATACTACCAAACACCGAATGCTTTACATACCGACGTGTGTAATCATGAGGCTTAAAGACTGAAATACCACAGAACCAGAACACCAGAACCGTGAGTACTATTATCACAATGTTAAGGGACATTTAGTTAGTGCTTCTGGTGCTGCGGTTCAGGTAGGTACTGTGTGTAAGTGTGTTTCTGATTGCTGTAGTGTGTGTAAGTGTGTGTTCTGAGTGTGGTGTGTGTTTCCGGGGGACTGTAATGTGTGTGTGTGGGTTTGCTTCGTGTGTCTGTTTGTGCTATCTCAGAGGTAGATTATTAAACTAGGTGTGGTGTGGGGGTTGCAGCCACCCATATGGGGGGTGTATGGGGGCATGGCCACTTGGCCATACATAGTTTAGGATGGTTTGTTTGGATATGATGGGTAGCAGTGTGTCTGAGTTTGCGTGTGTGTGTTCTGTGTTTGTGTTAGTTCCAGGAGTTTGACTGTCACGAGTTTGAGTGTTCGGTATTGTGGGGTTTGGGAGTCTGGGAATGGTAATGTGGTCGCTGGAAGTGTGTGCATTCCTGAATCTGTGGGTATGCCATATACAGCAGTTGAAATCTTCAAATATGTGCATAACATGGACCATAGCAATCACACATTCCTCCACGACCAAACATTATGAACAAAGGATATGGAAAGTATATATGTCTATACACTTTTACAAATATGTGCTATGGACATGAGCCAAAGATAGGGTTACCACCTGTCCCACCTTGTGAGGGGCAGTCCCTCTATGTGTGGTAGTGTCCTGACCAAAATGAGTACAAATACTAATGTCCTACAATCTCGAGACATTTGGCATGTTCCATATTTAATGTAATTGTTGCATAAAATAGTCATCTGTATCTAAAATACCTACATGTAACAAGAAATAGGATAAGCAAGTAAACCGCTACAAGAATATAAGCTTTTATACAGGCATATATGTAAAGTTCTATACTTTGTACTGACCGTGGGCATGTGTCAGCCTCTAAAATCCGATGTGTGTCCTGCAAATGTCCCAATATGGCCATTTGAAAAGGTGGCAACCCAAGCCAAAGAGATTCAGTCACCAACACAACTCCAATGAGTGCAAATATCTGTGACAGAAATACACGAGACAGCTTTCATGTAGCAACATTTCGTTACATACCGATGTATTTCCGAAGGGACTGAAGGACCAACATCACCTGCATGCTATGAGGGGAACCAGTTAACAATGGCTTAATGAATAAGCCTGCAATTACCATAGTATTAGTCTACTAAAGGATAGGTCTTCAAATAGGGAAGGAGCCCTCATACCCATCGAATATGTATAAATGCAGTTCCTACACACCTGCATCTGTTATGTACACCCACCTACATCTCCCCCACACCCGAAACAATTGCAATACAGACTGTAATAACATCACAAACATCCACTCACTCTATGACATCTGCAGAAGCCTTAACATACCTTGTAAGAGACACACTATAATGGCCCTATGTGAAATCGTTCCTGTTGTACAATGGAACAGACGCAGATGTTGCAGGGTTTGGTTGCAATAATCCCGTATCAGACGGTTGATATAACAGCTAGACTCACATGTAGAACTACATCCTCTAGCTGTTACACACAACCCATGGGGGCCATGAAGTTAATATATCTCTGTGTGTCTCCATATAGCTGTTGCAATTCATCACAAACAACACATCCAGGCCATCTTCCTCGAAGGTAGGGCAAAGGGACAACGCCCAAGTGGAGTATTCAATTATACCCCACTGTTGCCATGTCATTGGCTAATGGAGTAGCTGCACAGCTGATGTGCACATAATCATCTACTCCGGAACACCAATTGGTGGCAGGATACCACATGTTACTGATATCTAAGTATAAAAGGATGGCTTGTCATACATTCAAACCATATGTACATACCAGAAAAACATTACAACAGAAAATGAATAGGACTTATATTACCATCAATTCGGGATACTAATAAGGTATGTAGAACATTCAGCATGTCAGTGTATGTAGTACCTATTCTGTAATAATTACACTGTACGCAATGCATATAGTGGGTAAAGGTATTATGTAGTGATGTATTGTTGAGCATAGTAATGCTCTCAGAAATTGTGTGTACTGCTGTAGGCCACAAGGTAAACACCTCATACACCACAAGGGATGCTATATAAGGACTTTGAACACAACAATTCCACTCCAGCCACTGTAAGTGGGAGGGTTGGTCCAACAAGTACGTGCCATAACAGGGGATAGTATATGTTGATATACTGTAACAGTAGGCATATGTATGGGCGTATAACTGAGAATAACATGTCAAAGGTGGTCCTGCTGTGCAATTATGATTTGCATTGTGGAATATTGTGGCAAAAATGTGAAATGTACAGTATTGTAGGTAGATATGTCTAAAATTTTACATAGCATTACTTTTATGTTATGCCAACATCAGGTATGTCTATTGGCATGTACAATACACAATAACAGGATACATATGACTTGTGGTCACCAGACAGTGTATCAGCATGGTAGCTAAATGAAATGGAAGAGCTAGTCAATTATCCATGCACAAAGGACATGTAATAGCTTCATAGGTTCATAGTTAGGTATTATGCTGTCTGGCCAAGGCCATTCATAAGCCTAGCTACAGTGTTTTCACTTGCGGCACCTCCCTAGGTTAGTGTCCTGTGCCTGTGAACAGCAGAGCCATTAGTTTCCTGTGCCTCTGTACAGCAGAGCCACTGCAGTGATCCCTGGCATACATGTCTGTTCCCCATCCACCCATCGAGGTATCTCTTGAAGAGTGCTAATGAGGGTCCCTGCCTGATGTACATAGGAATCATGTTCCAAAGCATGGTGAGTGTCCAGGTCAGGAATGTATCCCTCCAGCACATCCTAGTCATCCTTGCATTTAGGTACATATCCCAGAGCATGTGGCTCTCAGTGGCTGTTGCTTATGTGGAGCATATCCATCAATACTGTTTTGGACATGGGCCTTGTATGTTCAGCAGAGATCACCTCTGAGTATGCGTTATGCAAACGAGTACAGTTGGGGGTTCTGTAGTTGGGCTGCATATGTCATCCTTCAGAGGTCAGTATTCCTCTTGGTGTGGTAATGTTGTGGTATTTAAAGCCATTGCTGTTGTCTCGTAAGGTACATCCCAAATGGGGTGTTGTACCCTTTAATGTGTTTCATAAGTCATGAGTAGAGAGGAACAATGGCTGCCTTTGTTCTGGCTACAAACCCTTTAGAGATTAGGGGGGCCACATAGAAGGATATCCACACCACCTTGGAAACATGGTTATCAAAGGAGTGAATGCTATCTACTTGGGTTCTAAGATCCCTTATTATGTCTTATGTATGTAGGGGACTACCACCTATGTGATAGTCCACAGGTTATTGGTGTAATCCAATGGGGATGTCTATGCACCTTGTGGCATGCAGCTTGAGGCCATGTTATTGACAACAGGTATCCATCCCAGTGACACCCTTATGGAGGGTGTCTGTATCAGCTGGGGAATCAATCATGGCCCCTAGTTTGCATTCATCTGCAAACCTTTTCAGGGTAAGTCCTCCTGTGCTAGCCTGTACCTCAGAGAAGCATATACCGAACATGAAGGGCCCCATGACCGAGGCCTGGGGGACGCCAATTGTAACTGATTTACAGTAGGACTTAGGGTATGCTACCCTCACTGTGTGGGTTCTGTCCGTGAGCCACTTTGCATAACATCTCGTGACGTAGAGGTTAATGTGCAGGTGGACGTGTATGTTGACAATACCAGAATGGGGAACGATGTTGGAAGCCTTTGAGAGGTCAAGGTAGGCTGTGTAGACCTCCTTACCCTCATCTACTACCTTGGTAACTGTCTCAAAGGGCTCTACCAGATTTAGGAAGCATGGTCTGGCCCTAACAAATCCAAACTGGGTGGGATCAAAGGTTTGGAGGCCACCAATGTCTCTGTGAATGAGATCCATGATGATGTGCTCCATAGCCTTGCAGAACAGTCTAGTCAGGTGTATAGGGCAATAGGTCCCCTGGTCCATTGTGGTGCCACCTTTGTGGAGTGTGATAACTGTTGATGTGTGCCATTCATGGGCCATAATGCCTGATGCAAGGCTATTAGGGAATATGATGCCCAAGTGGGGAGCCATTTCATTCTGAAGTTTGTGGAAATTGCAGCCTGGGATGTTGTATGGTCACATGGATGCTGTGTTCCTGGCTTTAGAGAGTGCAGCTTTGAACTGCGTAGTTGTGATCGCAGGGACTCTGCATCATTCCTGTATAGATATGGGCCCTTTAGGGTGTGAGAGGGGTGTAAGGTTAGCACTGAACCTATCTGTCAGGATGTTGCCAATATCAGTTGGTTCTGTAATGTTCATGCCTTACTGCTGTATGTCAGAGCAGATGTGGGTATCGCCATCGAGAGTAGTGACATACCTCTAGAACACTTTGTGGTAGTCCTTGGAATTAGTCGCAGTTATGTTTATGTAGCTAGCTTTGGAGGATGTGATAAGGGATCTCAGATTCTTACTGAGGCTGACCAGGGAGCTCCTCCACTCATGGGATTGTACTCTACTTTGCAACAGTCTCCTCCTTCTGTTGTACATTATGTCCATGGCAGTGGTCTACCAGAGTGGCCTCCATTTTCTGGTGGGTACCGTTATGGTTCTGTTTGGGATAGCATGATCCATGCAGTTGTGTAAGTGCTAATTAAGTGCAGTTGTGTATGATTCAGCGGTTGTAACTATATTGTCCATCTGCACGGGTGTCATGACATTTACTACTGCTGTCATAAGAAGCCTGAAGTTGGCATTGTAGAAATATTTTACTGTGTTTTCCATAAAGGTGTGGTGCTGGGATGTGGATAACAAGGGTGATTAGCGTATGTTCGGATGTGACCAATGAGGAGATAATCCCAGGTGTGGAACGCCAGTCACACATGTTGGTAATGACCAGGTCTAGGATATTGTTGGCCCTGGTGGTGGTGTGGATATGTTGATCTAGGTGATTGGAGGTTATGAGTCCCAGAAAGCGTTGGCCTAATGTGTCGGTACATGTGTAGGTATCCCAGTTAATGGTGGGGTAGTGTCAGTCGCACATCAGTAGTGTGTCTGTTTGAACCCTACTTTCCAGTACACCAAGAAGTGAGGACCATTGACTGTGGGGTATGGTGGGGGATTTGTAGCAAGCTACAAATTGTATAGCAGTTATGGCCAGAGTTAGTTGCACTTGGATAACCTCTGATGCATTGTGCTAAGCAACCAACCTGGAGGTGTAGATATCCTTAGGAAATATGGACACACCTTCGCCGTGGGTGTTCCGGTCCTGGTTACATGACTGAAAGGTGTGGTATGAGTAATAGCCTGGTAGTGCAGGGGTGCTGTCAGGAGCCTAGAAGCAGGTCCCAGTCACTGCACAAATATCAAAGTGGTCCATTACAAGGAGTGCATCAGGTGAGTGCATTTGAGATGAAGACATCAAGCACTGAGTAGCATTACCCTCAGGTTTTGCTTGCCTGTTCCTGTTATGGTGGTGAATATGTTATTTGAACTGTACCTAAAACAGGCACGATAGGAGCACCAAGAGCCTTAGCCATTATCCGGAATCCCAGAGCCGACAGGTGCAGGCCATCTGTGCCAAAACATCGTGTTCTGTTGACCATGTCATTCAAAGCAGACAGATACTGGATACCCTTGGAATGACACCAAAAGCATAGCCAATTGTTGAAGTAAATCATTTTGTCCTTGTACTGCGTTATCAGTCTGGATGATGGCAGAATGCTACTTGGGGCTAGCGCGATACCTGCCTGGGCTACAAGATCGGAGATTTATTCCATGTCTCTTTACATGTAGTCCAGGAAGGTACATCTCAGGACATTCACACTAACATGGAGAATGACAGTCATATTGTACCTGTTGAGGAGTGACCTGAGTGCATAGGTTATGTTGCGGATCCTGTTACCTGACAGGCAGCTGACAGTAACTATCACCTTGTGTAGCCTGCTGAGTGGGACATCAGTGTGACTGCCTATAGAGTCACCTATGACTAGTGTGTTGGGTATGTTATATCACCCAATTGGCTGTGGTTGATGGGCACACTGAGTCTGTGGGCTATAAGTAATTGGTGTTGTGTTGGGGGATTGGGGCTGCCTGCATTTCTGCTTTGGAGTTCTCTGTTGCCTAGACAGAGTAGTATTGAGAGGCTCCGCAAATGTTGTGGTCCTACTATGTGTGGCCTGTGGTGGTGGAGATCTAGTGAGACTATGTGATGAGTGTGGTGTGGTGCAAACATTTAACATCCCCACATGATTGTCAGGTTCAGTCTGAGTTGGAGAAAGCTTTACCTCCAGTATGGCTAGATATGTGCATCTCCCACAGGTTGTAGTGTTGCATGTTAGGAGGGGAGTATTGACTGTGTACACGAGACAATTTCTATATTGCCTCATGATGCCCATATTCATCATATAGATAGGCGATAACACTGGGAATTGACACTTGGACATGCCTGAATATTTAACTATTTCCCACTAGATATGTGAGGAAAATGTGTACAAGAGCTGTTTTACTCTAAGCAAGTGGGGATTGTAAGTACAAACAGTGTTTACCTGTAGGTAATGAGGAGGATTGAGTGCTATAGTAATTAGTAGCTCATGAAGTGCTTACATGTTCTGAACAAGTGCTGAGCATGAATAAGCAATACAGATAGGGTGTTGGATAACATAAACACACTGTCCCCCCAACAGGTACACAATCATATATCCAGGAACACTACAGAGCCCCTGTAACCATAACTATGATGGTACAAGGTGCACTTAGGCTGCATGGGACCTGTCCACATCCCTGGATGTATCATACACATATGGCAAAACAGTTTGCTGTTCACATACACATCATGTAAAACATAGCTTCATGTCAGTCTGTGAAAACACTGAATGGTGCACACCAACAGTTATCACAACCCACAAAGTGGAGACATCACTCATAATGGGAGGCACTGCACTACTACCCTGCTGAGTCTGATCTGAAAGGACATGAACCTTAATCAACGTATATGTTGTTAGCCGTACAGATGTAGATGACAGTACAGATGATTTCACACTGCATATCATACCTGTGACAGGTCATAGGACATCATCACCCATACTGTATTCCACCTACACTCAGTATACTAGATGTACATTTGTGTGTCACAGGAGTGTTCTGCCAGTGGACTGTTGACAGAACCAACACTACAAAAGGTGTCTGAGTAATATGTGCATATCACACCAGTGCCAGCTAGAGTAAAACAGGGTTAATTCGTTGTACTCCCCTTCATTGTAGCCCATATCACACGGACAAATGGGAGGCATCTGCCTATGTAAGTATGTGAATGGCTATGACCTAGGAGCAATAGCTGACTTAGTGTTGTGGACAACATACAGAAGGGACTTGTGGATGAAATGTGTGACATGTGTGCACAATCTGACAGCTGCATTTTTCATTGTCACCGCTAGGTTAATAATCCTGTACCCATGAACTACCACCTAGGCAGTGGTTAACATAATGGAGACTGTGTGTAAGGGATGCTGTTGTGAAGTTTACCTCCCTGAGTTAGTGACGTCACCAAGCCTATTAGGTAGTCAAAAGAGGCAAACCTAGTCATGACAGGGTGCCATTCATGAACATGGACATCATTGTACAGCCATACCCATCACTCAAGTGACCAATATCGGATCACATATCACCTTTAAGGGGTATTGGCCATGTTTGGATGGCCGACACCAGCCTTCACAATCCTCATCTCCACTATGTAGCATGATGCCTACCCTGCATAAAGACATGTCCAACACTGTGATGTTGGACATGCTACACATACATATCCTGATCTGAAATACATGCATCATGGACATCCGCCTTCCTAGTACAAGGATCGCCACATGCTGGACAGATCCTTGTGCCATACACGTTACATACTCCTGCCATACTATGCAACCCTGTCCAGCAAAGCTGCACATTTCACCTCTGTCAGACATGGTGTGATGACCACATGGTAGATGTATCATTAACCGTGTGGATCAGTTATGTGGCACTGCTTCACCTGGCGCTGGAAACATGGCTGTCAGCTACAGCTAGGTAACCTTACATCCTAGGATCATACATGGCCCAGGGCATACAGACTACTAGATGACCTTGGCCGTACATGCTATAGTTGATAACCATCCCTGCAAATACCATCAGGCTAGCCAGTGTCCCATATGTATCACATGTGCAACACAGGCGATATGTGGCAGGATATTGAGCTGCTGTACAATGCCATGTGTAGATGTATATGGCAAAACACATGCATGTAAAGGCTTCCATGTGCATGTCTGCATTGTCACAGGTCATGTCTGTTAAGGCTATGTATGTGTTTATATGTGACATATGCACAGCATCAAGGTCAACAGCATTAATGCGGACACATCCAGGCATGTGCTGATAGGTAAAAACACCAGTACAGGCAAACAGACATGCCCACATCAAGACAGCTTCCACATGAAGTATGAGCAATGTAATCAGGTGACACATATATATGGTGATAATATCCAATCCCCATTGGGTGTCACATGTGTGTGACACAAACATGTCAGTGGTGTCAGTGTCATGAAGATTTGCAAAGACAACTATTTATATGTAATAAATGTGATGCACATGTATGTGCAGCTGTATCTCTGTGCATCTCTGAGATACTGTGACCTGTCTCCATCATTATGTCTTCCAGGTATGCCATGAGCAAGGCTCCCAGCCTATACATGCTTGGAGGATGAGGCCCTTATACCTTACCTCCAAGACAACTATGATGTCCTGTTTAGCCATGTGCCATAGGATGCACAGCAGCGGGATGACCTGTGGCAGGAACTTCACAGGAGGGTTAATGATATGGGTGGCCATAACTGCACATACCAGCAGGTGCGCAGACACTGAATGGACCTGATCAGACATGTGAAACAGCATGCAAATGCAATCACCAGGGAACAAGGTGCAACAGGTGGTGGGCCACCAACCCAGCCCCCACTCACATGTACCGAGGAGCTACTGGCCAGCCTGGGGACACTGTCAGAACAGCATCCACAAGCCTTAGCTGACATCGTGGAGGTGAGTGTCTCTCAACCACTGAGCCTGGAGTTGCCTGTTAAGTCACTACTGCACATATAACTATTATATCCCATATCCCATATCCAAAAAAAAAAAAAAAAAAAAAAAATATCCAAAAAGAAAAAAAATATATCCTTGTTTCCCATCTTTCCTGACCTAGAGTAGTCCAAATACAGGCTTTGCTGTATTCTGGACTTTTGGAAAGTTCCTGTGTTGCCAATTTCCTTTCTTGGATAAAGGGAGGCTTCCTTGTTCACCAGTGGCAGTGGGGAGCTTAGAGCAGCCTATCTATCCCTGGAGGAGTGTTCCCACCTCAAGAATCTGGTAGTTCCTGTGTTGCCCATTTCCTTTCTTGGATAAAGGGAGGCTTCTTTGTTCACCAGTGGCAGTGGGGAGCTTGGAGCAGCCTATCTATCCCTGGAGGAGTGTTCCCAGCACAAGAATCTGGTAGTCTATTGGCCGTTTTGGGCCAATTTTAGCTCTTTCAAGTCCCCTGTATAAAACCCACTTTGGTTTTGCGCTTGTTACTACTCAGACAAGCTCCTTGTGGTCCTGCAGAGTGGCGCTAGCAGCAGAGAGGCTAAAAGAGTGACTGCTAACCTGATAAAAGTGTTTGTTTTCCTGCTACTACCTGGGCGACTGTCCGATCTAGCTAAACTGCAAGTATTTCTGCTTCTTGAACTGTTTTGAACTGTTTAAAGTTGTTTTTGCACCTGCACTTTTAAAGTTTGTCCTGTTTGTTGCTTTTACCTGTTGAGGCTACACACTTAAGTGCGCTAGTCTGTGTTACATATTTATTGCATTTTCCTGCTGTTTGTTGCAAAAAAAAAAATATCCTTGTTTCCCATCTTTCCTGACCTAGAGTAGTCCAAATACAAGCTTTGATGTATTCTGGACTTTTGGAAAGTTCCTGTGTTGCCCATTTCCTTTCTTCAATAAAGGGAGGCTTCTTTGTTCACCAGTGGCAGTGAGGAGCTTGGAGCAGCCTATCTATCCCTGGAGGAGTGTTCCCAGCACAAGAATCTGGTAGTCTATTGGCTGTTTTGGGCCAATTTCTAACTTTTTCAAGTCCCTCTATATAAAACCCGCTTTAGCGTGGCTTTGCGTGATTTTGTGCATAGCGCAGCATCGGGCAGCACCGCTTAATTGGGTTTAAACCATTCTCGGCTCCACAAAGTCTGCTCTTCACTTTTCCCCTTAGAACTGATCTAGTTCTCATAATAAACACTCTATTCCCACTCTAAAGCCTGGCACTTGCTCACTAAAGCAATTATATAAGTCAGCACTAAAAAATTAAAAGCACTTACACCCTCACAAACTCCCCTTGAGTACTTTGTTCCCCATTGGCCCTTTTTTTTCAATTATAAAGGAATTCCCAATACTATTCTAGCATGTCCAAAGGTCAGTTGTCAATCTCCACTCCGGTCCAGCTGGTGAATCTGGGAATCTTGAGGCAATGTTACAACTGCCTCATGTACACAGACAACCCTCTCTTCCTCCCAACAAATTCCAACACAAGTGAGAGATGCAACCATATAGCCAAACTGGAGGCTAAGCCCTCTCAACTCAGTACTGGCGTAACCAGTCAGGACGACAAGGAAACCACACTCACTACAATTCCAGTCTCACATAGATCTACCACGACAGCAAACCAAACACATAAACACACAAAAACATACTCGGAGGCTCTAAATAAAAATCTGCCTAAGCAGCAGAGACCTCCAAAGCAGACACCCAAGCAACCGCTACACCAAAACAAAACACGTGCAACACATAGCTCACAAAGCCAGTGTGCCAAACAGTCACAGCCCGTAAGGCTAAACAACACACCTGATACACTTGTAATAGGTGACTCTATCATCAGGCACACTGACGTCCTGCTCACCAGGCTGAACAAGGAGAAGGTCACAGTGAGCTGCCTGTCGGCGCCAGGATCTGCCACATAACACAAGCACTCAGGTCACTCCAAGGCAAGTACAAATATGACTCAGTCATTGTCCATGCTGGTGTGAATGACCTGAGACGTACCTCCCTGGACTACATGAAAAGAGACATAGAGGAGCTCTCTGAGCATGTAGCCCAGGCCGGTATGACCCTGACCTTGAGTAGCATCTTACCCTCACCAAGAATGATGCCACAATATGAAGACAAGATGATCAATTTCAACAATTGGCTTAAGTATTGGTGTCATTCAAAGGGGATCCAATGCCTGTCTGCCTGGGATGACATGCTCGACAAGCCACGATGCTTCGCTAGGGACGGCTTGCACCTGACACCCCTGGGCTTTTGGATATTGACAAAGGCTCTTGCTACCCGCTTAGTGCCTTTTTCAGGCAAGGCTCAAAAGACAAACCCACCTCCATAGGTATCACAAGGGATAGGAAACTAAGAGTAATGCTACTCAATGCTAGAAGTCTAAACCTCAAGATGCATGCACTCGAAACTCTCCTTAGCATGGAAAACATCGATATCTATGCAGTAACAGAAACCTGGTTCAAGGCTCCCAAGAGCACCCCAGCACTACCAGGTTATACCTCATACCATGTTTTTCGGCCCCATAACTTGGACCGAACCACAAAAGGAGGGGGAGTATCAATATTCGTCAAAGATACCCACACCTCCAGGTTGGTGGCACAGCACGAAGCATCACAGACTATCCATGTGCAACTAACAGTGGGTAAAACTGTCTTCCAGTTTATAGCCTGCTACAGACCACTCTCCCAAACCCAGGAACCCCACTCGGCCTTCCTGAGAACACTGGAAAATATGAAGGTCTCTCCAAACACCATTATATTGGGACTTCAACTACCCAAACATAGACTGGGAGCATTACTCTAGCTCCAACACTCCTAGCCCAAAGGTTCCTAGAATTTATAAACTCAAATGCTATGGAACAACTTGTTGCCACTCCCACAAGAGGAAAACATACTGGACCTGATCATCACCAACATGGGGACTCTATGCTCCAGACCAGAAGTGTATCCCTCACTGGTAAGATCAGACCATAAACTAATCTCACTAGATATTCACATCCCGACCCCAGCCCCTGCCCAGAAAACCACAGTGAAAAACCTCTCTAAAGCAAATTTCACACTCCTCAAAACCGAGGTGGAATCCTTCAAAGCCCCCGGGCCTGTGGAAAATACGGCCCAGACCACAGAATCCTTTATAAATGCATTCTATGAACACCTTCAGGAATGCATGGATCACGCAATCGCAAATAAAACCAAGACCCAATCCTCCAAAGTTAGGCATCCTGTCTGGTGGACCCCAGCCATAAATAAACTATACAATAGAAGGAGGAAGCTACTACATGATAGAGAAAAATCCCAAAAAGGGAAGGCATCTCTGATCAGTATTAGCAAAAAACTATGGGCACTCATAAAATCGTCTAAGGCCAGCTTCGAGAGAAAAATTGCACAGGACACTAAGGATAATCACAAGGCTATCTTTAGTTATGTTAGGAACCTGGGTGGGAATTCCCAGATATGCTCAGAATTAGTCCAAAATGACAAAAAATACACCAAACCCACAGACATTGCCAACATCCTAGCTGACAGGTTCAGCGCAAACTTCTCCCCCCCTTCCCCACCAAAAGGGTAAATATCTATCCCAGCAGAGTGCTGCCCCCCTGACATCTCAGATGCTCAGGTAAGAGCCACCCTCTCCAAAGCAAAAAACACAGCATCAATGGGACCAGACGGTGTCCCAGGCTGCGCCCTACATGAACTCCAAGAAGAACTAAACCCAAACATAAAACTACTGTTCAATCTCAGCCTTACTACAGGATATGTACCCAAAGAGTGGCGTACAGCAACAGTGGTCCCTCTCCACAAAGGTGTTGCCTCAACGGATCCTGGAAACTATCACCCCATAAGCTTGACTAGCTTGGTCTGCAAAGCTATGGAAAGGATCATCATGGACCTCATAAATAAAGATATTGGGGACCTACAGACACTGGATCCTACCCAGTTCGGCTTTGTTAAGGGCAGATCCTGCCTCTTAAACCTGGTCGATTTCTTTGAAACAGTCACCAAGGCCATTGACGAGGGGAAGGTGGTCCACAGCCTACCTGGACCTTGCAAAAGCCTTCGATACAATACCCCACTCGGGCATTATAGATAAGCTCACCAGCTTAAATATAAACCCCTATGTCACTAGATGGGTTGCAAACTGGCTCAAGGACAGAACCCACATGGTTAGAATTGCTGGAGCCATATCAGACTCCAAACCAGTTACAAGTGGCATCCCACAAGGCTCAGTCCTGGGACCTCTCTTGTTCAGTATATATTTCTCAGAGGTACAGGCTAACACGGAAGGACTGTGGCTGACCAAGTTCGCAGATGACTGCAAACTGGGCGCCATAATAGACTCTCCAACCGACACAAGCATCCTACAAAAGGGCCTCATAGAAACAGACAACTGGTGCCAGAGCCATGGCCTCAAGCTAAACACCAAAAAGTGTATAGTCATCCCCTTTGGCAAAAACAAAGTGCCCACAAATTACCACATAGGTGATAATCTCTTAAGTACGGAAGAAGTAATTAGGGACCTGGGGACCCAAGTTGATAGCAATCTCTCATTTGACAACCACGTGGCCAAAGTGGTTAGAAAAACATTTTATATAGCCCATCTAATCATGAAGGGATTCACATCTAGATTAGGGGAGGTCATCATGCCTCTTTACTCATCCCTCATCAGGCCCATAATTGAGTACAATGCCCCATTTGGGATGTACCTTACCAGACACCTGCAACAACTGGAAACACCTCAAAAGTATTTCACCAAGAGGATCAAAGGGCTCAAACAGATGCCATATGCTGCCTGGTTAAAGAAACTCCAGCTCTACTCAGTGGCATACCGCCTGCTCAGAGGCAATCTGTGCCTGACGTATAAAGCCATGTCCAACCCGGAATTAATGGACATGCTGCACCTCAGAAAATCCGAATCCCATTGAGCTACGCGCTCGAGAGACTTGAACCTCAGCACTGAAATAAATAGGACATGCTGGATGGACAGATTCATAACCCAGAGGCTCCCTTCACTCTGGAATAAAATCCCAGTCCAGGTTAGGCAGAGTCCCTCATTGACTCTCTTCAAGAGGAATCTTGATGAGTGGATGGGAGATAGTAGGTTTACCCCGGGTATCACTTCTGTGTCACAGTTAGACAGAGGCACAGTATACTAACCTCAAAAAAGGGCATAGCAAAATTCATTTAAAATGGGTGGCTTATAAATGCCCTAGGGCAGATAGCCTAGTATGAACCTATGAACCTATAGTTGCATGTGTCACTGTACAATATTTAATGTAACATCATATGCAAGGCATGTATAACACATGCCGCATACTATAGTATGCTACTCTGTGTATGCACTCATGTGCATACTCCATAGTATATCCTATTGTACTGGTGAATGTGTGAACATGCACATTGCACCCTGTAGCTGTCATATAGGTGTGGATAATGATCATACTGCTGTGTCACCCCTATATAGGTACCTCTGGTGTTCTGCTAAGACAACAGGCCATTGCAGGTGAGACAGTTATAAGTATCAGGCATGTTAATGCACAGATCTATTTGCCATGTGGCCAGTTAACACATGTACACATAATGTATGGTCTGGTCACAATATATAGGTCGCATCTGCAATCCATCACAATGGCTACCCATGTGCAATACTTACAAACCAAGTGAAACACTGACATGAAACCTCAGAAACTGTCATTGCTAGATGTGTGGACAGCTGTGCATACAACGGTGGAGGTGTTGTTCAATGTAGGAACATCTACACATCAGAACTACACATGTGGGGTACACAAACAGAACTACACAGTGAGCTGGAGTATGGGCAGCCCACAGGATTCACCATTGTGGATTATGCCCTGCTATGAGTGCACACATTGTGATGTGCCATCTGACATGTCCATGACATATAGTGGGCCGGCTGCAACATTGTCTCACTATCCCATAAAACATGCCCCACATACCAAACATACAACCCTTTGTCTGCATAACCCTGTGGACAGTGGAGTGTATGACATATATGGGTGTATGTCATATGGGACAACACAGGCATGTGAGATAGATGGCCATCACAACCGTTTGGCCAACACATGTTCACACATGGCCATGGAAGATGGCCAGAGACATGTAGCAACACACAGTAGATGTGATGTGTTTATGTGTACACCCTGTGGTACATTGGCTACACATGGTCCAACTATAGCCTTTGTTGAATGGTTATATTGCAGATGTGGAACACTGGACATCCTACATGCCTTTGCACAGCTTGTGGAGGCATAACATCATTCGACCACATAAGATGTGTTGAACATCATGACTGTGTCACAGCATGAGTGTAGTCACCTGTACAGCATCCACATACATACATAGACAACCACATCAGGCCACAGATACAGTACATTTCCCTTGCTGCTGTTGGACATCACTGTCAGCCATGCACCTTGTGTGTGTGGTACACAAATGTCATGTGGGACATGGTGTAATGGCAAGTCTTCCATGTGTGGACATGGTTTCCAGGCAGCTAAAATATATTTGCAGATGTGCATGGGTGTCATCCTTATGGCCTTCAATGACCTGTGTCATACATTCCACATCATGGTTTAGTTTGTATACACCTCAGTGACATGGGTCACAATCCACAGTATATATGTATTGTGTATGCACACAGTCATGGCTATGCAATGTGCCTATAATTCACATTGTATAGCAATAGAGACACCTCATGATTCCATGCAATGGCACTGTGTCTGTACTTCACACTGTATAGCAATATAGACACCTCATAATACCCTTCAATGGTCATGCACATCTGCTAAATGTGCATTTTATCTGTAGGGTGGACAGACAACACCGCAATATGACACCATTACCCCACTGTATATGTGACAGGACACCATTGTGTTAAACATGTATGCATGTCAATGCACACGTCAGCAGATTACATGTCATACTACATGTTAATGTCAAGGTCATATCCCACACATCAGCCATGTGTACTGTTAACCTGTGCTGGTCCACATGGTGTAACTCAGGGATGCATGCTTACTACCATGATTGTGTGAAATGCATGGCTTCTGCTATGACACATGCATTCTGTTGTGTGCAACCCAGGGATGTGTGATAACTACCACTATTATTGTCTGAGCTGCATGCCGTCTGCTGTTTCACATGCATGTTGTATGCCTTCTGTCAAATCACATGCATGGTGTGTGTCTGTGTGTGTGTGTCTGTGTGCATGTCTGTGTGTGTGTGTGTGTGTGTGTGTGTGTGTGTGTGTGTGTGTGTGTGTGTCTGTGTGTGTGTCTGTGTCTGTGTGTGTGTGTGTGTGTGTGTGTGTGTGTGTGTGTGTGTGTGTGTGTGTGTGTCTGTGTCTGTGTGTCTGTGTGTGTGTGTCTGTATTGTAATGCAGAGTCTTTGTTTGCCTTCACAGGTGATGTAGATATGTTACCCTCCTGCGGTCCATCTGATGTTAGTGTCCCCACAGACTCTAGCAGTGATGATGAACATATGCTTGAGGCACAGGCAGGGTTGTCAGGGGCTGTATCTGTGCCATTGGTTGCCATTCCACCTATATCCCCCTCATCCCCGCACACAGATCTCATGCCAATACATACCCCATCACCAGTGGCCATATAGGAAGGACAGTTGGAGCGTAGTAGCTTGGAACAGGAAAGTGTGGTGGCTATGGAAGGTGTATATTCACACCATGGTGTCAGGCAAATGCCTGGAGATGGGCCACACAGGCATGTGGCCAGTGCTGCCCATAGGAGAACCTCTGGCTGACATGCCCCTACAGGACAGAGCACAGCAGCTGGTGTCACCAGACACATGTTTCAGGCTGTAATGGTGACACAGGTATGTGCTGAATGGCAGAACAGAGAAGGGCAGAGGCTTCAGAGGGCTGCTATCCATTCTTTAAACAACAACATCCAGGCATTGGCAAATGCTCAACAGCAGATTGCTGAGGTTTTGGACAGACGATTGGGTGACATGGTTGGAATCCTTGACTGTGGCATGACAATCCACAAGCGTGAGCTGTCTGTGCTGGAACATCTGGTAGGAGTGAGGCATAGGGCACGTGGATGTAGGCCAGCTACATCACATGGTGCAGGTCTACGTGAACGAGCTATCTCACATGCCCACTCCCATAGTGGTGGTAGCAGCAGCAGTGCAGCTGATGCTGAGCTGTCCACACCAGGACACAGCAGGCCACATGCACGTGGCCCTGGATGATCCCAACGGGGACACAGTTCCAGTGGACATGTGTCATCAGACAGTACCCAATCTGCACCTCTGCCTGGTAGTGTCCATGTAACCCCTGGCAGGCACAGGTCACATGGCTGTACACCGTGAGCTGTAAAACCTGGTCTGTACAGTCTGGAGCTGTCAATAATACCTCTGTGTAGGCCAGACACATGGCAGAACTGTGTGCACACATACACGCACACGCCAGAAACATCTGTAGGGCACCGCAACACTCACATGCATAACAACCACACATGGTCAATTAGATCACAGGCCCTAACCCACACACATGATGTCATCCACTGGTGCAGCCCCTGGCAAACATTATTACCCTGTGCATATGATGAAGCCTGTGCCACATCCCTGTCATCCACATCATCGGTGCAGGGCTATGCTCATATGGTCTGATGCACAGGGTGAACAGAATAGGGCGATAAGTGTAGATTACAATTGTTGTGTACTGTTGACACACAGCAGACATACCATGTAGTACAGGTTTAGAATGCATTGTTTTCTGTTCACAGTATGTGTCTTGATAACAACAGTAACAGCATGTTGGTAATGATGTCCTGCTTCCCTCCTTCTGGTCTAATTGCATGTGCCGTTGAGTGCAAGTGTTTGCAGTTTCCCATGTGTAAATGTGGACTACTCACAGGTATGTATGGCAATACCAGCATGCTATTTGTAGCTTCATCCTCACTGTTAGAAAGGCTGACATTCCAAAGATGTCTACACATCTACTGATCCAGGAGCATGGGAGCTGTGTACTAAGCTACAGTGGCTAGAGACGTGACATCCATACCGGGTGACATCACAGGTACAGTTACATGGGGCGCGGAGTTTACATAGCAGTCTAACTGATGGCAAGGGTAGAGGCCAGTTGATAGCTTGAGGCCTCACTGTGTAGCAGTAATACACATTCACATTACAAGATGAGAACACACAACTACACACACACACACACACACACACACACACACACACACACACACACACACACACACACACACACACACACACACACACACACAGGTATTCGCACACATGTATTCAGACACACAGTAACACACACACACACACACACACACACACACACACACACACACACACACACACTTGATAGTGTTGAGGTGAGGACCCCTGCCTATGTGGTGATCACCATTACAGTATTGTGCACCCACATGATGCGATACAGACAATACACATGTACAGGTAGTCAGTAATGCCTAAGATCCTAAGATCGATGGCATCAACAGGGTAGTAGATTGCATCACCTGGAGGGGTTAGGTGTCCTATCTGTTCACTATGGTAACATACATCCTCACTCTATGGACCAGACAGACATACATACATACACACACACACACTGTGGAGTCCACAATTGAATGCACCTATGTTGTGCACATACAGATAGCTCACATGTGTGTAATACATACCTCACCCCTCAATATGTCTTGCTTTCTACACTGCAGTAAGTACAGATCTCTACAACAGTGTACAGGAGTGTGAGTAATAATTGGGATGTATTCCCCACCATATGTGGCATATATGGACACACAAGCAAACACACATGGCAGTACTGAGAATTAAACCCCTGCTATCTTATGATGTGTATGACAGATATGCAGCAGTATTGCCCACATTACAATGTGTACTGATGCTACCTTTGGCAATTGTGCTGATATATGCACATGGGAGGTCTTAAGTGTTACAGGTGTCAAGTGATTTACAGTCAGTGACATCCTGACCGCTGTGTAGGTTGTATGTGTTCCCCTTCAATTAACAGAAACATAGCTTAGTGTTTGCACATGTTATTGTAGGATGGCTTGTGACATACCTGTGAGCTGTCTTCAGCAAATATCCATCTGCAAAGATGGCCCACTACTTAGTTATGTCCACACATCCATCCATACCTGATGTACCTCTTACCGTACTGTCAGTATATCACCATATACAGTTGGCAATGATGGGGCTGCATTGCAACTGCATGTTGTAGGAAGACACGTCACCTGCAAACATCAGCTACTGCACATGCATGGTAGTTGAATGCACACCACTACATGTACATGTGTGCAGGTCCTACATTCCTGTCATTTAGCCATGTTTGTAGGCATTGCAACTGGTGGACATGTGTGATGACAAACATGACACACAGACTGTTGTATGATATGATAGTTGTCATGGGTAACCAGTACAGAGGGAATGTTAACTCAGTCAACATTAACATCACACCTTATGAACTGTTAGCATTCAACAGCCATAGACCTACCTTCCATGTGCATAATTGCTGTAGCCACCTGTCTGCACGGAGGACAGCAACAGCTATGTTATGTACATATGTGTTGTGTGTGTGTGTGGCATGTACATATCCATGGCAGGTACATGTATGTCATATCCAAACATGAGGGTGTTTACTGGTGTACAGCAACAGTCATCTGTTACTGCTGTATATGACCCAAAGCCCCTGTTATGTGTACAGCCGACCTGGTTATGAACAGTGGTATCATTGCATTGCATAACACATGATGCAATTGTGTCAGTACATGGGTAGTCTGCACAGTTGATGTAGAGCTAGGTACAGTCCACTGGTCATGGGTCACATGGTGTTGTACTGATATATGTTCTACCACATGTATGGGTGTGTGTTGCTGGTCCAAGGACATGGTGATGTCTGAGGGCTACATCCTAGAATGCGGCTTTTGACACTGTGATCTTCACCTGACACATCTGTGATGCCTTTTGAGGGTGTACTGGTCAGTACATGTGAGTGGCCTTCATGTACATGGGGACACCACCACCTGGAGCGGTCCGTAAAGGTGTTATGGCCCACGTGTCTGTATCCGAGGTATACGGTGGTAGTGCTATTGTGCACAACTGAGCCTTCAGCCAGGTGTTCCTCACTGCACAGATGTCAGCATTCCCCATTGTTGGATCTACATTGGGCAGCTGTGATTACGAACACTACACATCTAGCACTGTTTAGCATACACATGCAATGCAGTTGTCCTGTAGGTGTCAGGGTGTTAACCTGGTCTCAGGACATGCATCTATGAATGGCACTATATGGGCAAAGTAGCCATTCCTGGCAGGACATCACCACGGGTGGTATTAGTGTGCCAGGTTTAGATTGGTACATCTAAGGTGACGGACAGCAGCAGACGTTGTGTAGAAGACTGGTGTCAGATATATGTAGTGCAGCATTCCTGCTAACAATGACAACTATTGACACCAGAGTCCATTACAATGTGTTGTTCACGTCTAACTGTAATAGCATGGCCACTGTGCCCTTCCGTGTTTAGAATCAGAGTGCATACAAAACAGCCCTATGCTACTAAGTGTGTGAGCATGCCTAGTATAACGTTGTGTAGATGGACACATAGTGCATTCCAAACGGCCATGTGCTATTGTGTGTGTGCATGCCCAGTGACACCTTGTGTCAGTTATGTACCTTTATGTGTATGGGCATGGCCATTTTAACCCTGTATAGCGATAGTAGTCGTCCAGTCAACAGATGGCCGTACTCCACTTCAAGATGGATTCCTACATTGAACACACTGGTTCACAGGTATGTACATCACAACTGCCAGCATCCATGTCAATGTCCGCATTCCTAGAAGGTCATATTGACAGTCTTGAAAGGTGTAGTGTCTGTGGCGCGGCTCATATCTATGTAGTATTGTAATAGTGGTCCATATATAGGCAGTTGTCCTGATCACACCACTGGCGTGTGTTTGTCTCCGTCTGCCTGGGGACAGAAATATGCTTTTAGACTGCTCACACTCCATACAATCCCTATTACCATCTTTGCCAATGCTGATGATGTCACCCACCTAGAAGTACACCTCTGGGAGTACTGTGTCCCAGTAATCTCGGTAGTGTGTTCTGTATCTGCGTAATGCTGTAGTGTGATAAGGTAGTTAGGTCGGTGTTCTAATCCCAGCCATGCCAACTGTGTGTGTGTGTGTGTGTGTGTGTGTGTGTGTGTGTGTGTGTGTGTGTGTGTGTGTGTGTGTGTGTGTGTGTGTGTCTCCGTCTGCCTGGGGACAGAATAATGCTTTTAGACTGCTCACACTCCATGCAATCCCTATCGCCGACTTTTCCATTGCTGATGATGTCACCCACCTAGAAGTACACCTCTGGGAGTGCTGTGTCCCAGTAATCTCGGTAGCGTGTTTTGTAACTGCATAATGCTGTAGTGTGATAAGGTAGTTAGGTCGGTATTCTAATCCCAGCCATGCCAACTGTGTGTGTGTGTGTGTGTGTGTGTGTGTGTGTGTGTGTGTGTGTGTGTGTGTGTGTGTGTGTGTGTGTGTGTGTGTGTGTCTGTCTCCATCTGCCTGGGGACAGAATAATGCTTTTAGACTGCTCACACTCCATACAATCCCTATCGCCAACTTTTCCATTGCTGATGATGTCACCCACCTAGAAGTACACCTCTGGGAGTGCTGTGTCCCAGTAATCTCAGTAATACATTCTGTAACCGCGTAATGCTGTAGTGTGATAAGGTAATTAGGTCAGTGTTCTAATCCCAGCCATGCCAACTGTGTGTGTGTGTGTGTGTGTGTGTGTGTGTGTGTGTGTGTGTGTGTGTGTGTGTGTGTGTGTGTGTGTGTGTCTCTGTCTGCCTGGGGACAGAATAATGCTTTTAGACTGCTCACACTCCATACAATCCCTATCTCTGACTTTTCCATTGCTGATGATGTCACCCACCTAGAAGTACACCTCTGGGAGTGTTGTGTCCCAGTAATCTCGGTAGCGAGTTCTGTAACTGCGTAATGCTGTAGTGTGATAGAATAGACAGATAGGTGTTCTATTACAAGGCATGACAGGTGTGTGTGTTTGGCAGTCATATCCTATGTGTTGGTGTTTGTGAGTGGCTAGCTCCAGGATGTGTTGAGGAGTGTGTTTTGTTGTTTTCCTATATAGTGGCCATAAATGTTGCAATCGGCCATGAGACTGGGTTGGCAAGACATACACATACATTCAGCAATAGGTCTGGTGAGTAATGTCAGCAACCCTAATCTTACCCTTAATACAGTCTGAACCTGTGTGATGCACAGAAACACACTTGCCTTGATATTAATACCAGTACATAATGCAGGAGGCACATGTGGCTTCCTTTTCATTCTTGTCTAATGCTTTGGTGTCACGTGGTCCTGCAGAGTGGTCTTAGCTACAGAGAACTCAGAAAAGCGACTACTTTCTGGATTTAAGTATCTATGCTTTTTTTCACTTGGAATAGCTTCTGTAGCTTACCCTGAACTAGCTTGAACTGTTTTTTTAACTGTTTGCTGCATTATTTTAAAAACTGCACTTAAAGTTACTTTTTAGTCAAATTTGATCGAAAGTTTGTTTGTTTAATTTAACTGTTGAGGCTGCCCACTAAAGTGTGTTAGCCTGTGTAACTGATTTATCACTGTTTCTGCATTTTCTGTGTGTTTCTATCAAAAAAACAAAAAAAACAAAAAAATAATCCTTGTTTTCCTGCCTCTCCTCGACTAGTTTAGACCAGTTTACAGGCATTGCTGTATTCTGGACTCCAGTGTAGTTCCTGTGTTGTCCATTAACTTACTTGGATAGAAGGAAGTTTCTTTGCTCACCAGTGGGAGTGGGGAGCCTTGAGCAGCCTACCTGTCCCTGTAGGAAGTGACCTCAGCACAAGAAGCTGTAGTAATTGGTTGTTTTGGACCATTTCTAGCTCTTTTGTAGTTCCCTGTTTAAAATCCGTTTGCAGCTTTGCAGTTGTGCATAGCGCAGTGCCGGTTAAACTTCTTCTGGCTCCGCCAAGTCTGCTCTTCAAATTTTCCCTTAAGGAAGCTCTACTCTTAGTATAATCAGACTACTCACTATATTATAAGCCTAGCACTTGTTCTCAATACTTCTCTACTAAGTAAGCACTCTCGTGCTAAGTAAAGCACTACATCTACCTACCACCCCTGTGAATATCCACTTCCCTTAAAGGTACAGCACTCCCTTATACTGTTCTAGCATGTCGAGTGGTAGATTACTGGTGTCCTCTCCAGTTCAGCTGGTCAATCTGGGTATCTTGAGACAATGCTACAATTGTCTCATGTACACAGACAACCCTCTCCTCCTCCCAACAAACACAAATACATGTGAGAGATGCAAATATATAGCCAAACTGGAGGCTGAACTCTCTCAACTCAGGGCTGGCATGACCAGACAGGAGGAGATGGTAACCACACACACAACAATCCCAGTCCCACATAGACCTACCACAACTGCAAACCAAACATATAAAAACACAAAGACATACTCGGAGGGTCTAATAAAAAAATTACCAAAACAACAGAGGCTCCCAAAGCAGACATCCAAAAATCCACCACCTCAAAACAAAACACATGCAACACATACTTCAATAAATCAGTGTGTCAACCAATCACAGTCCTTAAGGCCAAACACCATGTCTGATACACTAGTAATAGGTGACTCTATAGTCAGACACACTGATGTCCCGCTGACCAGGCTGAACAAGGAGAGGGTGACTGTGAGCTGTCTATCGGGAACTATGATCCGCCACATAACACATGCACGCAAGTCACTCCAAAGCAAGTACAAATATGATTCCGTCATTGTCCATGCTGGCGTGAATGACCTGAGACGTACCTCCCTGGACTACATGAAAAGAGACATAGATGAGCTCTCTGATTATGTAGCCCAGGCTGGTATGACCCTGACCCTGAGCAGCATCTTGCCCTTACCAAGAATGATACCACAATACAAAGACAAGATGATCAGCTTTAATAATTGGCTCAAGTTAAGGGGATCCAATGTCTGTCTGCCTGGGATGACATGTTGGACAAGCCACGCTGCTTCACAAGGGATGGCTTACACCTTTCACCACTGGGCTTCCGGATATTGGCTAAGGCTCTTGCCACCCCCATAGTGCCTTTTTTAGGCAAGGCTCAAAAGACAAACCCACCTCCTTAGAAAACAAAAATGGAAAAAAACTAAGGGTAATGCTGCTCAACGTCAGAAGTCTAAATCTCAAGATGCAGGCACTCGATGCACTCCTCAGCATGGAGAACATAGACGTCTGTGCAGTAACTGAAACCTGGTTCAAGGCTCCTGAGAGCACCCCAGCGCTACCAGGCTATATCTCGTATCATGCTTTTGGCCCAAAACCGGCTGAACCACAAAGGGAGGGGGAGTGTCCATATTCATCAAGGACACCCACACCTCCAGGTTAGTAGCAACACATGAAGCATCAGAGACCATACAGGTGCAACTAACCATAGGCAAAACTGCTATACAACTGGTAGCATGTTACAGACCACCCTCCCAATCTCAGAAACCCCACTCAGCCTTCTTGAAGACATTGGAGGATATGAATGTATCACAAAATACCATCATACTGGGAGACTTCAACTACCCAAACATAGATTGGGTACATTATTCTAGCCCTAATACCCTAGCCCAAAGGTTCCTGGAATTCATAAATTTAAATGCACTGGAACAACTAGTCACCTCTCCCACTAGGGAGATAATATACTAGACCTGATCATCACAAACATGGGGACAAAATGCTCCACACCGGAAGTATACCCCTCACTAGTGAGATCTGACCACAAACTAATCACCCTGGATATACATATCCCACCTCCACCCCCAGCACAAAAGACCACAGTGAAAAACTTCTCAAAAGCAGACTTCACTCTTCTTAAGACTGAGATGGTATCCTTTAAGCCCACTGTGCCAGTGAATACCACATCCCACAATGACGAATCCTTCACAAATGCTTTCTATGGACATCTCCAAGAATGCATGGATCATGCAATCCCAAATAAATCCAAGGCCCTCTCCACCAAAGGCAAGCATCCTGTCTGGTGGACCTCAGCCATAAACAAATTGTATAACAAAAGAAGGAAGCTACTGCACATCAGAGCAAAATCCCATGAAGGGAAGACATCTCTGATCAACATTAGCAGAAAACTACATTCTCTCATAAAAACATCCAAGGCCAACTTTGAGAGAAAAATCGCTAAGGACACTAAAGATAACCACAAAGCCTTCTTCAGCTATGTTAGAAACCTGGGCGGAAACCCTCAGATATGCTCAGAGTTAGTTCACAACAACAAAAAATACACTGAACCCACAGATATTGCCAACATTCTGGCTGACAGGTTCAGTGCAAATTTCTCCCCTCCCTCACCCCCAAAAGAAGAAATACTTATCCCAGCTGAATGTAATCTCCCTGTCATCTCAGATGTCCAAGTGAGAACCACCCTAAACAAAGCTAAAAACACAGCATCAATGGGACCTGACGGTATCCCGGGTTGTGTGTTACGTGAACTCCAAGAGGAGCTAAACCCACACATAAAAATGCTATTTAACCTTAGCCTTACTTTAGGATATGTACCTGAACACTGGCGTACAGCAACAGTAGTCCCACTCCACAAACGGGGTACCTCTGCAGACCCTGGGAACTACCGCCCCATAAGCTTAACCAGCCTGGTCTGCAAAGCTATGGAAAGAATCATTATGGAACTCATAAACAGAGACATAGGGGACCTACAGACACTTGACCCCACCCAGTTCGGCTTTGTAAAGGGCAGATCCTGCCTTTTAAACCTGGTTGACTTTTTTGAAACAGTCACTAGAGCCATTGATGAGGGAAAAACAGTCCATACAGCCTACCTGGACTTGGCTAAGGCCTTCGACACAATACCCCACTCAGGCATCATAGATAAGCTCAACAGCTTAAACGTAAACCCTTATGTCACTAGATGGGTTGAAAACTGGCTAAAGGACAGAACCCATAAAGTTAAAATCGCTGGAGCAATGTCAGACTCAAAGCCAGTCACAAGTGGTGTCCCACAGGGATCTGTCCTGGGACCCCTCTTGTTCGGCATTTATTTTTCAGATGTTAAAGCAAACATGGGAGGGTTGTGGCTGACAAAGTTTGCAGATGACTACAAACTAGGCGCCATAGTCAATACACCAGCGGACACATACATCCTACAAAAAGGCCTCACAGAAACGGACAACTGGTGCCGGAGTCACGGCCTTAAACTAAATGCCAAAAAAATGTATAGTCATCCCCTTTGGGAAAAACAAAGTACCCACAAATTATCACATAGACAGCAACCCACTGAGTACGGAAAAAGTAATCAGAGACCTAGGGACCCAAGTCAACAGCGACCTCTCATTTGACACCCACATTGCCAAAGTGGTTAGAAAAACATTCTACCTTGCACACCTCATCATGAAGGGATTCACATTCAGATCCAGGGATGTCATTGTACCCCTATACTCTTCCCTCATCAGACCCATGATTGAGTACAATGCCCCATTTGGTATGTACCTCACCCGGCATTTGCAACAGCTGGAGAGACCACAAAAGTACCTCACCAAGAGGATCAAGGGTCTCCAACATATGTCTTATTCTGCCAGACTAAAGAAACTTCAGCTCTATTCAGTAGCATACCGCCTGCTCAGAGGTGATCTCTGCCTGACGTACAAGGCCATGTCCAATCAGGATCTGATGGACATGCTCCACCTCAGAAAATCCAAATCCATCAGGACCATGAGAGCCAAAGACTTAAACCTCGGCACAAGTTTGAATAGGACATGCTGGAGGGATAGATTCATAACCCAGAGGCTTCCCATGCTTTGGAACAAGATCCCAGTTTGTATTAGGCAAAGCCCCTCACTGACTCTCTTCAAGAGAAATCTTGATGAGTGGATGGGAGATCATAAGTTTACCCCAGGGGTCACATCTGTGTCACTGCTAGACAGGGGCACAGTAAACGAATTCTATTATATAAGGGGACCTTCATTGTGTCACTACTAGACAGAGGCACAGTATTCTAATTTTATTCTGTACATTTTTGTACCATTTCATGGGGTCGCAAAAGCCACATCACTATGGCTAGGCTTACAAATGCCCCAGGGCAGATAGCCTAGTACTATACTATGAAACTATGAAACTATATCTATGTATGTGTGTGTATATGTATGTGTGTGTGTGTGTGTGTGTGTGTGTGTGTGTATGTATATATATATATATACATATATATATATATATGTGTGTGTGTGTGTGTGTGTGGACATTAGCACACATAAATCTACATGATGGAATACATGTCCTATACTGCTGAATGCTTGTGCTGGATGATCTGTACATGATAACCTCAGATGTATGAATATCTGCCATGGCTTTGTGGTAAAGCAGATCGTCTGTGGTGTGCAGGGTCCTGGGTTTCAGTCGTGCAGAGGCCGGTTGTTTTGTTACTGGGAAGAACAAGGGACATCAAATATGGTGATAGTAAGGTGCTTTTAACCAGTTGTGTGCTGATCTGCGCGACAGTAAGCAGTGGTTATTTTTGGGGAAGCTCAGTATGTGTCATGTAACTATGCATTAGAAGACAATACTATGCAAACAAGGTGGAAAATAGTGAATCCAGTTTATCCCCAGGGTATGATGCAGGTCCCAAGAGTGTATGTGTATAGATAACCGGGTGTAGGACTCGAATATAGGTGAAAGCATGGGGGGTGGGGGTGTCAGGCATACTGTACGTAGATTGGAGCCCTGTGTCTCGGGATTGCTCCTGCCTTAGCACGCCTAAGCTAGGGGTGTGTCTATACCTGCCTAGTGCAATTGGGAGGGACAACAGCAGTAGGAGATTAGTCAAGGTGAACAAGCTGGGCAAACAGGTTATAATTATCAGAATCAGCAGATTACAGGCCCAGCAGACCAGCCCGGCCCAGAACACTACGATAAAGTGAGCAAGCACCATACCCTTGGGTTTTTCCACACTCAACACCACCGGTGTATACATGTGGGGAAATTTTACAAAACAATCCAACAAAATGAGAAAGGCTGCAGCAGGCAACATAGACCAACATGTGCAGGAGGCTGAGGGTGGTGAGGATGTGAATGCTGCCGAACAACCCTCAGTGAGGAGACAGAAGACTATACAGGCCCAGGGTAATCTACCAGGGGCTACATGAGCTGGAGATAGTGGAGCGCTATGGGGTGGACAGAGACCTCCTACAGCAGATTGTTGAACTGTGCTGGCCACACCAGACACATCGAACAGGCTGAGGGAAATCCATCCCAGTGGATACCAAGGTATGTGTAGGCCTAGGTATACTAGCCACAGGTACCTCCCAAAGCACAACTGGGGATATCATGGGGATCTCACAGACATCTGCATCCAGAGTATTCCACCAGTTCCTGGATGCCATGTCACCACATGCCAGTGAGCACGTACATTTCCTCAACACACGTGAGGTGTTGACCAGCAATATGCATCTCTTCCACCAACTGGCAGACTACCCTGGGGTAGTGGGTGCTATAGCCTGCATGCACATATGCATCAAAGCACCACCCAGTGAGCAGGGTAGGGCCTACATTAACCACAGGGGCACCCCCTACATCAACTGCCAGGTCATATGCGATGCCCAGGGCATTATACTAAATGTGTGTGCTAGCTGCCCTGGAAGCTATGACTGTTCCGATATATGGCATCTGACGCAGCTGTACCACAGCTTTGCCAATATGGACATCCCCTACGGCCACCTAGTGGGGGGTGCTGGGTAACCACTGGAGCCGTGGCTGATGACACCCATCAGAAATGCACACACACCTGAACAACTATGCCATAATGAGGCACACGCACAGGCCAGACATATAATAGAGCATGTGTTTGGGATGCTCAGGTCACGGTTCCGGTGTCTGGATACATCTGGTGGAGCCTTGCAGTATTCACCAGCTACACGCACCCAAATTGTTATGGTATGTGCTATGCTCCACAATATGATCCTGTGGAAACAGCTGCAACAGGAACAGCATGGGCAGAGCCACACAGCCCCCCACCAATGCCAAGGCCTGTACAGGCACAGAGTGACTCGGAGGAGGAACAACCTGAGCCGGACCCAGTAGGTGGAAAGAGGCGTGCCCAGTATGACCTGGCCTTGGCAAAGAGGCAACGCATAGCATATGCACTGACACAGTAGGTACTCAGGGAATGTCACCCTCTCTGACTCACACAGACAGTAAAAGGGATGCCAAACATGACACTACCTGTGCTCAGCCATGTATAGGAAGTGCACTGTGTGCATCTGACATAGGCAGCCCTCCAGCACCATCCTCAGGTCTGGCACATCCTCAAGGTAAGTCAATCAACCTACCATTTGGCAGTTGTATTAGAATGTGTTGTTACCTGTAGCTATGGTATGGATGTGAGCATGCAAGGGAATTTGGTGGCCGAATGTTAAGGCAGCGGACAGTAGACATCCATAGTGGAACCATGACATCTGTAGAAAATACTAAGGTCACCATAGTAGCCAGTAGTACACAGGGTGTCATAACCCACTGCAGTTAATGGGCTGAGCATCATGTGTGTCCATACAGCCCACACAAGTCTCAACCAGCTGGACAGGTGTAGACCAACACAGACAAATGCTGTACTATGGCCTCTGAATATGCCCAAAGGATGACCCCCCCCCCACAGACACACACAGACAGACTACAGCAGGCCAGGCAGTTGGATGTAGGTTGTGAAGGCTAGGATGTCTGAAACTAATATGTTGGTAATTAAAGCTAAGATCTGGAGTACACTGGTATGCCTCTAGCCAGCACAATAGGTAGGTCTACACACTGAAATGGAGTACCTGACATACCAGTACAGTAGTAGCAAAAGTGTACAAGTGTCAGCTGTGCCCCCCTTCCAACATACACATGTAACAGTCAGGTGCACCCCCCCCGGTGCTGTGTAGGAATGTGGATACAGTCGGATATCCCCCCACGCTGTGCAGAAATGTAGCAACAGTCAATGCCACATGACCAATGGATACCATGCAGACACAGCATGCCACCTGTCAGTGTACAACGCAGAGGTTGGCACCACAGTACTGACTACCTGGACATGTAACACATGCGATACAGTTGACCATACTGGGCATGCTCAAACACATGAAGGTATGATGGCAATGTCAGTCGACAACATGCAGAATGGTCATACTGGGCATGCTTACACACATAAACACAAGACAGCCAGGTCTGCAAACACCAGTGGTCCGGACATATCTGCCAGTACATTGCTATACTGTTGGATGACTGTGCTGTATGATATGTGTGTGGTACTGTCTATTGTCTGTATATTTGCCATGGTGTATTGGTAATTCACATTAGCTGTGTGCGCAGGGTGTTGCTACCAACACTTGCAAAGGATGGTTATTTGTTTGCGGCCAGAACAAGCCCATCAGATACGGAGGGAGTAAGGCACATTGAAGCAGTTGGGAGTGGTTGTGCATGGGTTTGTGCAGTGTAAAACACTGCTGACCTCTGGTTACAGCTTCTTGCACTTGTTTAGACTCCACATTTCTTTACCAGTGCAATACTCGCATACTGTTAGCCAAACACGCTTCCACCTGCTCGCTCCCTCACTTGCACATGCACTGACATTGGTGCTTGCATGTGTCACTCATGCTGGGTGGGTGCGATCCCTTGTGATGCCTATTACATCGGACTACATGTCTACAGTATCAGGTATGGCTGACCATTAGGAGACGGCATGGCTTTCGACTGTACGGAACCTGCGGCCTGTCCAGTGAGTTAATCATATTATATGTGTGTTCCTCATACAATCTGCTCCCATCTGGCTGATACATGGGAATCGATACTCTGCAATTCAGACAAGTAAATGTGCTTTGGGACCCACATCCATCTGCTGGGTTATGCTACCGCATACCTATTGTAGGTTTGCCACCTTTTAAATTGGCCGAGGTGAGACTTTAGGATTAACACCTGTCCCACTTTGCATGGGACAGTCCCTCCTTAGGCGTATGTGTCATGCAAAAATAATCAAGACATAGCAAATGTCCTGATTACAGGACAATATTATATTCTCTGTTTCTCTAATAGTTGCATGTAATAGTTATTGTATATATGACATTTCTATATTTTATGTGAAGTAGCATAAGCAACTGGACTGCTACTAGACTAAGCTTTTATTTGTGCTAATACGTATAGTTCTGTACTATGCACGGCTGTAGGTATGTTCTGACCTGGTACATCTGACATTTCTACAGAGCAGGTCCCACTTTGGCTATTTGGAAAGGTGGCTGCCCTATAGGACCTATATGTAGAGATGTCAGATTTGGCAAGGCAACGCATACCCACAGCCAGTAGAAAATAGACTACTTCACCAGTTTACATAAGTAAAGGTTAGTCTTGTAGCATTATAGTTGCTAATATTGTTTCCTATAACATCTAGGTGTTTCAGATACAACATAATCATTTTATGCAACCACTACAGACAATATATGGATTCTTTGCCCTAAATCACAGGCCATGTGCCATAATAACATTTATTTTGCAGGACAAAACTGCCCAAAAGGGAGTGTCCCTTGCAAAGGTGAACAGGGGGTAACCTCAACCTATTATGCTATCATCTACCTAAGGTAGTCGTCGGAATATGCACTTTCCATCACTAGCAGACCTCACATACGAATGGGGGAGAATGAACACTGAATCAGGGACACTGCATAACACCCTCATGGACACATTTAGATGACTGGTACTATTAACCTGACACATTGACAGTCCCAGAGCATATGTATTCATACACATTTATCGAGGTACATGCTGTTTATGACTCATACATGTTGTCATTAGTCATTATGTGTATTCCGCCACCTGTCCACCTAATATCACTAGTTCTGGAAGAGTTTAGTTGGGACTGTGTTAGTTTCTGATTCGTAATCACAGACGTCCATGATAATCGGGTACAGTTCACTGATATAGTCCCTATGTGTTCCCCACAATGGTTTACAGACTATCCAGTAGATGTGCTCTTAAGGTTTGGGAGGTATGGGCGTCTGCTATACCCACATAGGAATATTAATTACTTCTACGGGGCAGGCCTAATACATGTCTGCCAACCAACACCTGCACACTTAGGCCCATTATTGCATACCCATGATTCCCCTACCTGACACCCCTCTACAGCACTCATCCTTACTGTGAGCGCAGCTGGGGTATGAACACACCTCTACACAATGCCCACTCTGCCCATGTCGGGACACATGTGGTACGTTTTGTCAACCCATGTGTTATCGGACTTGCACAACCTACTGTTCCATGTACAGCTACATCCTGGTTGCATCGATCATCATAGCGTTGCCTAAAAGGGAAATTTTTGGTGTCCCACAAGGGACCCCGTGATCCATGTTTAAAGTGTAGACCTTTCAGATCTCTCCCACTGGTAGTTTCCTGTCGGTGGTCTGGAAAGCAGCAGTGTATTTACCTTTATTGCGTGTCTGTATGTTTCCGCTGGTGGGTTCCGCTGGTGTTTCCCTTCACATTCGTTATGACTGCTTTATTGTGACCATGTTCATTCATTTACATATATATATATATATCTGTCTGTCTGTCTGTACCTACACATACATATACACCTACATACCTATTTACATTTCCCATACTGTTGAATGTCCGCCATGCATCCCACTGGCTTTACCTCCCTATATCCGACAGACATTCTGGCCATCACATAAAATTAGCAGCCCTTGCATGTCTTGGACCCAGAAAAAGGCACACTTTAGTCACCGGTTTGACCACTACACCATCCGTGGTACATTTCGCATGGATGGTAGCTAGGATATATGACTTCACTACAGGTATTCAACAGTACTGGCAACAAATGTGACGGTTGGTGTACATATGTGTACGGACCTCGCAACCACTCAGGGACTAATTTCAACAGTAACAGGGACAAGGCAAGGACAAATCAGGGACAATCACGGACACTTTTACAATATTAGTACTATTAACTTGAAACGTGTTGACAGATTCAGAGCATATGTATTAATTCTTATTTTATGAAGTAAAAGATGTCTATTACTCTTAATTATTGTCATTATTCATTCAGTGTAATTCAACACCTTTCCTCCAAAGGTCACTGGTTTTAGGGGGGATTAAGAGGCTGGCCAGTTAATGTGCGAATGCTCTGACCATTGGTAGGGTTGCCACATTTTCATATGGCCAGGATGGGATATATTTGGGACAAACCAGATTTTTCAGGCCAACACATACCCACGGTCAGTACAGGTTTTAGAACTTTACTTATTTTCCTAGATGAGTTTATTCTTGTAGCAGTTTAGTTGCTTATTCTGTTTCTTGTAAGATTTACATATTTTACATACAGAAATAACTGTTTTAGGCAACTGTTACATGAAATATGGTACATAATTATTTCCTACAGTCACAGGACATTTGCCATTGTATTATTTTTGGTCAGGACACACCTACCCAAACAGGGACTGTCCCTCACAAATTGGGACAGGAGGTACCCTGCTTATATCAGCGCCTTAATCACCCTATATCCAACTGCCACTATGCGAATGTGCAAAGTATATATTTTCAATAGTTCATGTGGGGAATCATGCATCATGGTCAGGTGTTTAATCTCATGTAGTAGGTTCTGCATGACTGGCTGGAGGATGAGCAGTCTCAGTGATACCAAGTCTGATGTTTACACAGGATACTTATCCCATGAGGGATATCCAAAAATTGAACAAGATAATAACCTTCGATATTTTTGGATTTACGAAAATGTGATAGGGTTTTACATGCAAGGGATACATAATTTGCAGTCCTGACACTGCCTAGGGTGAGACTGCCAACTAGATATGAGTAGTGGTCACTATGTGCAGATATGGCTCTGCCAAGCTAGCAGCCCGAGTATGGCTGGATTTGGTAGACGTTCAGGAATTGGGGGTGGGGTTGTGTGCTGTAGAGGGGATGATGGGTATTCAATTATGCCTCCAGGTGTGTTGTAGTTGAATGGCTCAGTTCAGTCCAGACCATTATGTGGGTATGTGCTGGTGATGTTTCTGTACATGTGTATTGCACATTTTAATATTCATATGTTTGTGGGATTGTGTTCTACAGTATGGCCTGTCAGGTTGTATTGCGGATGTGTATGTTTGTTCTTTGTGTTTCTTTCTGATTCACCCACTGCTCCCTCATACTCCTCCTGTTCACCTATTGTGCATCCAACACAGTCTCCCCTTTGCGAATTATTACATTACCCCCCCCCCCCCACACCAATATTCCACACACTCCATCCATCCCTTCTCTGGTTGATGGCCCATGGCACGGTCAAGGGAACACATTGCATACACTACATATCTCTGGTACCTGTATGGTTGTGAGGACTACCCTAGCATTTTTCACCTTCCACATGCTGTACATCACGCACATAGGTACACACAAATACTTATCTTTCATGACATGGTAGGTAGACCCGGGTAATACCCGTTCATCTTTGGCCCATCTTGAGAAGGACACCTTGTCCACAAATGGGCAGATTTTGGGTGAATGCTCTGACCATTGGTAAGGTTGACAACTTTTCTTATGGCCAGGATGGGGTATATTCAGGACACACATCAGATTTTACAGGCCAACACATACCCACGGTCAGTACAACGGATAGTACTTTTGTTTTATGCCTAAATGTAAGCTTATTGTTGTAGCAGTTTAACTGCTTCTTCTGTTTCATTTACATGCTTATTCTATTTCTTGTAGCATGTAGGTATGTTACATATGGAAATAACTATTGTATGTGACTATTACATAATATGTGGGACATAATTATGTCCTACAGTCGCAGGATATTTTACATTTATAATGGTTTTGGTATGTACACAATTGCCCAGAGGGGGACTGTCCCTCACACTGTGGGACAGGTGGTAACCCTGACCATTGGGCTAGACTTAGCTATTGGCGGTGCACTAACACAATGCGTTTTGCTTCCACTTGGTATAATATCAACACTACAATAGAATATGGGCATGGGGTTTTAAATGTCATTTGTTCGAGGGATGGGGACTCAATATTCAGCTACCTGCATTTGTGTTTGCTTCTTATTTTTGTGTTCGCAAAACTGTCTTGCATGCTTTGCATATGTTTCAGTATCCACGGACACTGACAGGTGTGATTACTATTGGAGGCAGGCTGTAATATTCAGCATTTTAGGTTGCATGTAAACAGCCGACATGTCCACGCCTCTGTGCGGTGCTTCGACACGCCTCATGCACTCGCGCACGTTTCCTATGCACGTGGATGTGGCGCAGCGCACCTTCATTAATATGCATATGGCACTACTGTGTCATCTCTACGCCGCATGGTCGGCGCAAGCCTAACGTCGTCCTTGCGCGTGTGTGTGTGTGTGTGTGTGTGTGTGTGTGTGTGTGTGTGTGTGTGTGTGTGTGTGTGTGTGTGTGTGTGTGTGTGTGTGTGTGTGTGAAGGCACCCTTTTCAGTGAAAGAATAAAACCTATTCTTCAGTAAATACAAGGGAAAACTACATGTAGGAAACTAACGTTGTTAGGGCAGATATGAATGAATCAGTGCTTAACAAAATGATAAGGAAATCTCATTTAAAGCAACTTCCATTAAAAAAAATTTCTCAGGAGATGTGGCAAGTGTTTAAAATCAACTGCTGTACCACTTTCAAATGCAGACAACTCAGGGTTTCTTTCATTTCTGTTTATAGCTGCTGTTGTCAAGGTGATCTTTTCTGTAATTTTTCAAAGCAGCAACATTTCTTTCAGTAGAATCTGTGCAGAATAGTCTGGTAATATTTCTAGTGTTTCATGTAGAAAGAAATTAACAAAATATTAAACTGCTGCATTTCAGTTTAAATGGTTTGCCAAATTTTTAAACATTTTTATTTTTGTAGTCATCCTATGGGAAACACTTATTTAACATAATTTGCATGACAGCATGTACGCCCACAATGTGGAAAGCAAAATGGAAAGCTTATGTGGTGCAACTCAGCTGTCTCATGGAAAGTAGCATGTGTTTTTTGTTTGTATTAAAGCCACAAACTATATCCTGCAGTACCTGTGATTACTCCTTAGCAATAACACAAAGATAACAAGCAACCCTATTATCAGCATAGATTAAATAACTGTTTCAGATGAAGACGTGATTATTGGCATTTTTAGACGTTAGCATCACAAGTCTTAAGCAAGTGTCTATGCACATCTGGCGGTGGTTTATGAAAAGTTTATAAAATAAAACCATAACAATAAACACTGATATTATCTTTGTCTCAGGGTGAGACTGATTTATATCAATGTTTTGTTACTTTGGGTAACTTGTATGCTTTAAGCACCAACATCTTGCTTAACATTCATAATGACACACAATTTTGAATATTCAGATAAGTTTCCAAGTCTCTGGTTTCAAAGTGAGGTTATGTTTTATAATATTGCACCATATTTAATTTTTGTCTTATTCATTTCACTGTGGTTTTGAAGACACTATCACTGTGAAAAAGAAGAACTTAAATATATATCATTACGGGAAGTACAAGAATGGCTCAGTTTTAAGCAACATTCTGTCTAATGCTGAAGAGTTCATGAGTAAGTACTAGGCTATCAGTCTGCAAAATATTACAAGCCTAGCTAGTAGCCAGATGTCAAAATCAAACCACGTACTTTGTATCTGTTAGGTAAAGACCTTAACCATTATGAAAATCCCACCCCTCCAAAGTAACTTATAGAAGAATAGTAGGCTAACTGCCCTGAAGAGCCATTTTAAGCCTAGCCAATATCCCAAGGTTAGCATCAAACCCTGTACCTTGTGTCTAAGAGATGAAGATCTTAAACATTATGCTGAAGTAAAGTGATTAAAATAGGCTACAATGGGATTTAAACTCAGACATAGAAGAACATTCACTCACTTTGCTATATGGCTTAACCATATGAGCTAAGGGACATCACATCACTTGACTCCTATAGCAGCTCCATGAATGGCTAACGCCATTCAGATTTTACTAGGCAAATAGAGTATGGAAGTAGATGGGAAGGCCTTTCTTCCATAGCCCCCCCCCCCCCACACACACACATACACTCCACACAGTTTAGAGTCACTAATCCACCTACCACATGTACCTGTGGGAAGAAAGCAGAGTACCCATAGAAAACCTATTTGGACACAGAACAGGCATGCAGACTTCACATAGAAGGTACCTCAGCCAAGAAGTGAACTGGAACTCCTCTTGCTGTGAGAAAACAATGCTTTTCACTACACCACTGTGCTGCTCTAAGCAGTATCACATGACATTAACAGGGTCCGTTAATGTAATAGGCATACTAGAGATTAGGCACATTTAAGTAAGTAACTGTCTTTTGATGCTATCGGTGTGTGCCATAGCTTAGCTTTGACCCAAGAACTAGTCCAGTCTTATACTGCACATATCATTTGGTAGCATCTTGGGAGAAGACATGTTAAAAGTAGCATTCAGAATAAATAACGTGCCAATGCAAAAGCTTTCTGACAAAATCACATGCACATACCAAAACAAAATTCAAACTCATTTAGTGTTATCTTAAGCAGCATTATATGGTATCAAAACATACCAATTCTAACTACAAAAGATGTAACAACAGTCACATACACATCTTTCCCTCTTCTTTGGAATCATTAATATGGCATGACTTAATATTAAAATAAGAAAGAACAACACTCTGTTCATATATTGCAGGTGACACTTGGTAGCTTCACGAGGAAGATTATTTAAAAGTAAAATTAAGTCCAAATGAGAGAAACAGACTCCAAAGCAGTATTTTTTCATAAAGGAATAAAGGGCAATGGCCACAGAGCAAAATTCTAAAGAACAAGATGAAATGAGCATCAGAGAATGAATGAATGAATGGCTGGTTCAGTATTAAGAAGTATTATAGTGTATAAAAGTTTCCCAGTGCAACCTGCTAAGGCCAAGGCAACAGATGCATACATATGTGTCATACACTTTCTGGGATCATTCAACAAAGATATAGTCTCCTCAAACAAATATTTATGCAGCCCTCTTTTTAATGTAGGATTGTTCTTACTGTTAATGACATGGAGTATGCCTTAGATTGTTAATGGTACACATCATTGACAAACTAAATGTCGACTCAACCTTGAACATCCAAAATATCCTCAAGATAGGAGAACCTGGATCACAGAATGCATGCCGAGGCAGGACAAGCCACTCAGCAGTGTAAAATATGGATCTAGGTGATTCAGTCATGATGACTAATGTCACCAAATGGGTATGGATATTTGCCAGTGATAAGTGGGTTGAGGACCTGCAGTACTCCAGCCTAAGCCAGGGACCCATGCTAACTGTGGGAGAGGTGTATGTACCCCCAGTGACCAGTGTGTGCCCACCATAAATCCCGGCATCCCTGGGTCAATAAGCTAGTGGCTGGCCAGAGTCCATTTGCACAGCCTGGTTTACCTGGGAGAGCTCTGTTGAGCAAAAGCTGGTTATAAAACAAATCAACCTGCCAAACATGAACCAAGAATTGCTGCACTCAGTGTAGGTTCACTGACAGGAAGGAGCTTGGAAGTAGATGACATGAGGGTACGGAGGAGGCTGGACATTCCATGTATCCAAGAAACAAGATGGAAGGGCAGTGCAGCAAAAACACTTGGTTTGGGATCCAGAGTGTACTAAGCAGGAGGAAGACAGGCTAGTAATGGTGTTGGCATTGTGGAGTGAGAGAAGCTTCAGAAGACAGTGAAGGATATCGTAAGGCTGCCAGCCCTGCTAGCTAGAATTTTGTAAATAATTCTTTGTCATTTGTGAATATTAATATGATCCAGAGGCTTGTCTTACAAATGTAAGAGAACTATATGTTATGTGTGTATTAAACTGCTGGTGCAGAAGTGTATGTTCAACTGTGTTATGTGGTGAGCTTCAAGAATGTAACCACAGTGTACCCTACCCGAAAAGAACAGAGTTAACTTGCAAACTCTAGGAAAATAAGTGAGTTGTTTATGATGGTATTTATCTCAGCTAGGAGACAGAATGTCTGCAGCTAGAAATTCTTTCTATTGTCTGGAAGCATTCATAATTACAGGTTTCAAATGTAAAAGTGTTTAACTGTTTTACGACTTCCAGTTTCAGGCAAACTTCTGAGAGATAAGTATTTTTGACACAGAGGTGCTACATTTTAATTTTCTGATAGCCTGGGAACTAAAGGCAGAGATGACAAAGAATGATGTAATCTGAGATAACCCAGCAGAAATGTTTGATAGTAATTTAAGAACTATCTCAGACAGTGAGCCTGTGCATTTTGTATCTTGTCTTTGGACCTGAAACATCCATTTTTAGCACTTCTCATCTGCATTTGCTTTACTCTGTAAGTAAGACTTTGATTACATTTCAGTGATTTCTCTTAGAGATAGATAGGAATATAGTAAGATTAGTTTAGATGTTTTCTGTATTCATGTGAGACTGTCCTGCAATGTTGTTTTAAAATATTTCCTGTGATTCTGTTGTCACTGTGCCGAGTTAAGTATTCTCTTGTTCTTTTATTATTTATTATTAAATATATTTAAATCTTTTAATTGTGGCTGGTTTGTTTAGAGATATTTAAGCTCTTAGGGTACTTGCATGTGTATTTGGTGGCACTGTATAGGCCACTCCTAAACAGCCTTAAACGTTTTGGTCATACTTACCATTTGGATAATAGTAACATTACATGGTATAATTGGTTACCCTTTGGGAAGGGCCTTACAGTAGCTAATAAAGAATGATTGGTGGAAGCTGGTACTACGTTATAGTCTGGGCAGAAGGGGGCTTAGCTAGTGAACTTGTGCCAGCCTTCCCCAGGAGTGTATGTGTGTTTGTATATAAATCAAATCTCAAAGTGTGTGTGTGTGTGTGTGTGTGTGTGTGTGTGTGTGTGTGTGTGTGTGTGTGTGTGCGTGCGCTACTTGGGCAGGGACATGAAGCACTGGTTGGACAGAGAGAGTGCTGGAGAGTTTGGCTTGACCACTCAGCTGTGTTTTTAACCATATAGTTGTGCCAGTAGGGAGTCTTATAGGGGGCTTGGAGAGAGAGGGAGAAACCAGCCCCAGTCTGACTGTGATCTCTGTGTACTCTTACAGAAAATTATAATTTACTTTGTGTGTACTTGTCATCCTCCCAATGTGCATGTCCCTTACTAGTGCTAGTGGTGAGGATTGGTGCTCCCTGATTACTGGGCCAGTGCAGGGGCATCGCATATTAATTGGTGGCAGTGGTGGGATAGCCACATCACATATTAATTGGTTGATAGTAGTGAGATAGCCACATCGTATATTAGTTGGCTTGTAGTGGTGTGGATATTGAATTCCTGTAGCTTATGTACAGTGATCACTAAAGGTGCTTATACTCTAAATCAGCCATGCAGTGGACATTCAGAGTTCATATCACAATTTTTTTGTTAGCTTAGTTAGATAGGGAAAGCAGGCAAGCATGTCAGCAGAGGAATATGGCAAGCTGACAAGGAGCCAGTTGGCTGAGATGTGCCAGGCTAAAGGACTGGTGCATGAAAACCTGACTAAAGCAGACATGATTGTAACTTTAGTCACAGCTTCATCACAGAATAACAACCAGGAAGACAATAAGACTGGCCGTGGGGATGTACAACTCTCAGAAAATGGACAGCTCAACCTTTCCACAGAGGACTTAAACATCCATCTGGAGTTAAACGGACTTGAGCTAGAGACCAAACATTTGGAAATAGAGGCAGCAGAGATACTGAGGTGTCTAGAGACTGAGGAAAATGAGAAACTGCTACACCTGGAAGCTGAGGAGAAGGAGAGGCAGAGGCAACATGAAAAGGAGATGGTGACTCTTCGACAGAGCCATAGAGTTAATGGGGAAGGGAGTAACCAAATCCCAGAAGTAACAAAGGTCAGTAAATTTCTTCCACAATTTACAGAGGGGGATAATTTTGATAGTTTCAGTCATATGTTTGAGAGGGGATGTAAACAATATAATGTTGACCAAGGGTTCTGGGTAGGGTTCCAGACCCCATTTCTCCATGGTAAAGCTGTAATTGTTCTTTTCAAACTGTCTGTTAATGACTGCTTAAATTATAATTTACAACTAGAGTTCTACAGATACTTATAAATATCCTCAAATCCCTGTCACTAGATGCACTAGCTATAAAATGGTTCCAGTCCTACTTCCCTGTCACTAGATGCACTAGCTATAAAATGGTTCCAGTCCTACTTAGATAACAGACAACAGACTGTACTTTGGCATAACATTCTATCTACCCATTTGCCCGTTAACATTGGTGTTCCTCAAGGGTCCATATTAGGACCTCTCCTGTTTTCTATATTTATCAACAACCTTCACCTAGCATTCCCCCACGCTACATGCATAAAATATGCAGATGATTCCACACTTATATGCTCAGTCACACCTATATCTGAACTTCACTGCCTTACCCAAAATGTGTTTAACACAGCTGAACAATGGTTTACACAGCGCTGTCTCCTTCTGAACCCCAAAAAACTAAACTCCTCCTTTTTACTCCTACTTGTAAGTCTCCCAATAGACTTTACAGTAACATCCAATAATGGTACTCTCATATCCCCAGATCCAACTACCAAACTATTAGGTATCACCATAGATAACAACCTTAACTTCGACACCCATCTTAACAATACTCTAAAATCTGTTAATAGAAAACTAGGCTCTATCTACAGGATGAAACGCTTTCTCTCTCCTGCTCACACCCATCTAATTTCTACTTTCCTCTATGCCTCACCCATATATACTAATCTCCCTAAAAACAACTTTAATAAAATGGAAAACACCTACAATAACAGATTTTCTACAGGTAACCTTTTCAAAACCCACCACTGTTTTAATCTAAAGCAGCTAGGATGGCTTGAATTACAAAATCAGCTTAAATTTCACCAACTGACCATTGCCCATAAAACCCTTTACTGACCTACCAATACCCCTATACTATCTACCCTCATTACCCCTACAACAATCTAAATACCTTACGATTATCACATAAACTTCTTGTAAATATTTGTAAATCAAACAACATGGCTGGGGACTCTCTTTTCTCTAATACTGTTGGAAAATCCTGGAACCTTCTTCCTAATGAACTTTCCTCTATAACTCTTTAAAACCAAATTGAAACGTTTCCTCAGAACACACTGGTTGTGCCCCTGTACTAAACCTGACTGATCAACTAGCTCTTCTTACTTGGTTCAACCTACCCTCCTCTTCTCAGTAATTAAGTTCCTTTTCTTAATAACAACTTACCTTGTCCTTCTATACTATTACTTACATCTTCAGACTCTCATTAAGGAGACGACTTTTACTAATATATTGTATAATTTCAGCTCCTACTTTTCCTTTGACTACTTGTATACTAATATATTGTATAATTCAGTCGCCATCTTTTTCTTTATGATGTATTGCAACTATATTTTGTATTGTACTAATTGTATCTTTATATTTTGCACTATGTTATGAACGAATGACCTCTTTGATTATTCTCTGTACTGCACCTGCAATGTTCATTGTATACATTCATTTTTGTATATGTGATTTTGTTTGTTTCTTCGGAGCTTATGTTCCTGGGCCCCTACTGAAAATGGACATATATCCAGTTAGACTAGCCCGGTCAACAAATGTAAAATAAATAATAAATAAATAAATAAATAAGTTGCAAGGAATTGTTTGCTAGAATTGTTTAAGTTAACACCTGAAGCATATAGGAAAAAGTTTTATGAGTATAGATGCAAGGCAGATGAAAGTGTGTGTGAATATGTTGCTGAGCTAAGCACATATTTTCATAGGTGGGTGAGTGGATGTCAGGTCACCACTTCGGAAGGGCTGGCAGGCCTTTTGCTGAGGTAACAAGCCCTTAGCACTTTGCCTGAGGACATGATAATCTGGTTAGCTGATAGACAATGCCTTACTGTAGATGAGTTGGGGAAGAAGGGAGACCTATACCTAGCAAGCAGGGCATCCCTGCACAGGAAAGGAACAATCAGTGCTGCTCATGGGTCTAAGGGAACCCATGTGTGGGCAGCCAGACTGCCCCAACAGAGTTCACCAGTAGCAGGGGAAGCCATTAGTCCAGGTACACATCCAGGACCAAGGGTTAAATGTTTTAAATGCAACCAGTGGGGCCATGTAGCATATAGATGTCCACAGAGGCAAGGTGGGAACAAAAGATGGGAGAGCCAGTAAGTGGGAATGACAAAATGCCAACAGTAAGTTGTCCTGAGACAACAAAGGTACCAAACTACAACAGGTTATATCCTATCTTAATGAATGGCAAAGAGACCATGGCTAAGAGAGACACAGCCTCTGACCTAACCATTATGAAGCCGGCAATGGTTACAGAGGAGCTCTACTTGCTTGGGCAGTTTACTCCAGTCAGAGCTTTAGGAGGGACCCCATTCCAAATACCTTTGGTTAGGGTTCACATTGACTGGGTGGGTGGAAAAGGAAGCAAACAAGTAGGTGTGTTTGAGGATATCCCTGCAGATGTTCTGATAGAGAATGATTCTGCCAATGCAATACCATGTGTTCATGCAGTTACATGCAGTCAGGCTTGGAGATAAGCATGTGGGTCTCGTAGCCTGGGGGAGACCCAGACAGACCGCACACTTGCAGCCAGGACTGGTGAAGTGGTTACTTCAGAGAGGAAGCTACCCTGTAGCAGTGAGACTGAAGGTGAGCCACAGCTGCTTGTGGGTACTGTTGTTCCCTTGGACAGAGTGACTGCAAGGGCAGAGGTGAGTAGTAGTACCCAGGCTGATAGTGAGGCACCGCTGTCAGAGGATACCAGACTTCCTGTGGAAGGGCAGCTGGGAAGGGTTACTAAGAGAGAGAGTTGAGACAGGCTCAGCTCTCAGACCCTACATTACAAGGTCTGAGGGAGGGAGCTACTGAGGCACCTGATTCTCAAGGGAAGGGGGACTCTGTATACGAGGACAAAGGGTTACTGTATAGAGAGTGGATCCCTGAGGGAGGGCTAGAGGGTGAGAGAATACAGCAGTTGGTAGTGCCCAGAGCCTACCATCTGGCACTTCTAGCTATAGCCCATGCTATTCCCTTTGTAGGTCATATGGGCATAAAATGTACCAAGTGACGTATTATGCAGAACTTTTATTGGCATGGGATTTCCAGAGATGTAACAGGGTACTGCAGGATCAGTGAGCAGTGCCAAGAGGTAGGCAAGGCAGTAGACAAGGTGAAAGCTCCTTTGATGCCTTTGCATGTGATTTAGGAGCCATTTCAAAGGGTAGCTATGGATACTGTGAGGTCTCTTAGTACCCCAAGCTCCACAAGGAAAAAGTATAACCTAGTGTTAGTAGATTATGCTACTAGATACCCTGAGGCACTGGCTCTGTCCTGCATTGAGGCAGAAAAGGTGGCAAATGCTTTGTTAGAGATTTTCAGCAGGGTAGGTTTCCCAAAAGAAATACTGACTGACAGACGTGCCAATTTCATGTCAGACCTGCTGACTTGTCTGTGGAAGTGCTGTAGAGACCCACCCCCTACCATCGCCAGACTAATGGTCTTGTTGAGAGGTTAAACTCTACACTCAAGATGATGCTATAGGCATTTGCAGTCCAGTTTAAGAGAGAGTGGGACAAATATCTGCCCCATCTGTTTGCCTAAAGAGAGGTGCCCCAAGGAATCCACAGGTTTTCACCCTTTCAGTTGCTGTATGAGGATAGGGTGAGGGGGGCCTCTAGATTTAATTCAAGATGAGTGGAAGGGTGAGTTTGAATCCCACATGGAGTCTGTTGTTGCCTATGTCCTAAACCTCAGGACAAGGCTCAGGGACTTCATGGGCTTGGCCCAGGAGTACCTGGCAGAAGTGCAACAGCAGAAAAAGGTCTGGTATGACAGGAATGCTCAAGCTAGAAAGTATGCTGTAGGGCAGCAGGTAATTGTTCTCATTCCTGTCAGACACATCAAGCTGCAGGCAACTTAGGAGGGACCCTGCAAGGTTGCAAGCAGGTCAGTGATGTTAACTACATGGTAGAACTGCTAGACAGGAGGCAGGGGCACAAATTGTACCATGTTAACATGATGAAAAATTATGATAGGGAGGCCCTTGTGCTGGGTATTTGCAGTGGATTGCAGGAGGAGTCTGAGGGAGATCTGGTGACTGATCTCCCCAGTGAGGCTCGGACTGACACCTCAGTGGGAGGGGTGGCAATGTCCCAGCAGCTATCCCCTACCCAAGTTTTCTGAAATCAGAGCAGTGTTACAGGCGTTTGGGGACATGTTCACTGGGAAACCAGGATACACCCACCTGGTGCAGCACCATGTGGGTACAGGTCCCCAAAGGCCTATTAAACAGGCCCCGTATAGGGTGCCTGAGAGAGACAAACAGACTCTGAGGGAAGAGATGCAGGAAATGTTGGAACTAGGGGTAATTCAGGAGTCCAGCAGTCCATGGGCCTTCCCAGTGGTACTGGTACCAAAGAAAGATGGCAGCACCACGTTCTATGTGGACTACAGGAAATTAAATAGTCACACAGAGTCAGATGCTTACTCTATGCCTAGGACAGATGAAGACCTAGAGCAGCTGGGTGGGCTAAGTATCTTACCACCATTTATCTTACCAAGGGTTATTGGTGGGTGCCCTTGACTCCCAGTGCTAGAGAGAGGTCAGTCTTTATGACTCCTTTTGGCTTGTATGAGTTCACAAAGATGCAGATGGGATGAAAAATGCCCCAGCGACTTTCCAGAGGCTTGAAGATCATATCCTAGTAGGGGATTTTACCCTTGCTTACCTAGATGACATTGCCATCTACAGCCATTCCTGACAAGAGCACCTTCATCATGTTAGGGAGGTGTTGGGCAGACTACAGAGGGCAGGGTTGACCATTAAGCCCAGCAAATGTCAGGTGGGTAAGACAGAGGTCTCCTACCTAGGATGTAGAGTAGGGAGTGGTAAGATCAGGCCAGAAATGGCCAAGGTGGAAGCCATTCAGTCATGGCCTGCACCTGTTACCAAAAAGCAGGTGAGGGCATTTTTAGGGACAACATGGTACTACAGAAAGTTTGTCCCCAGTTATAGTACCATAGCTGTTCCCCTCACAGACTTGACAATGAAAAACAGGCCAGATAAGGTAGTGTGGACCCCAGCATATGAGCAGGCATTCCAGAAGCTTAAAGGAGCTTTGGGAGGTCCCCCTGTGTTAGCCAGTCCAGATTATAGCAAAGAACTTGTTGTGCAGGTGGATGCTTCAAACCATGGGGTGGGGGCTGTACTTAGCTAGATTTCTTCAGAGGGAAAAGAGCACCCAGAGATTTATCTCCGTTGTAGGTTGCAACCCAGGGAGGAATGCTATGCAGCTGTAGAAATGGAATGTCTAGTCATAGTGTTGGCACTGCAGAAACTTCAGCCTTATCTGTATGGAAGAAAATTCACTGTAGTCACAGACCACAATCCCCTAACATTGTTACATCGAGCCAGCTAGCAAAATGCCAAGTTACTAAGGTGGAGTCTAGGGTTGTAAGCATATGATATGACAGTGCAGCACCACAGTGGGGTTAGCAATGCCAATGCAGATGGGCTCTGAAGACAGGGAATGGGGTAAGGTATTCCCAGGTAGGCTCAACCCTCTCAAACAACATTTCTCAAAGGTCACTTGAAAAACTAGCTTGAGCTTTCAGGAGGGGGGTGGAGAATTGTGACGTCTGCCAGCCGAGCTAGCTGGAATTTTGTAAATAATTCTATGTCATTTGTGAATAGTAATATGATTTGTATGCTTGTCTTACAAATGCAGGGGAACTATATATTATGTGTTTACTAAACTGCTGATGCAGCGGTGTGTGTTAAACTGTATGTTATGTGCTGAGCTTCAAGAATGTAACCACAGTGTACCCTACTGGAAAAGAACAGAGTTAACTTGCAAACTCTAAGAAAATAAGTGAATTCTTTAGTATGGTGTTTATCTCAACTAGGAAACAGAATGCCTGCAGCTAGAAATTCTTTCTATTGTCTGGAAACAGAAATAATTACAGGTTTCAAAGGTAAAAGTGTTTAACTGTTTTATGACTTCCAGTTCCAGGTAAACTTCTGAAAAATAAATATTTTTACACAGAGGTGACAAAGAATGATGTAATCTGAGATAACCCAGCAGAAATGGTTGATAGTAATTTAAGAACTATCTCAGAGAGTGAGTCTGTACATTTTGTATTTGTTTTTGGACCTAGAAACATCCTCTCATCAGCACTTCTCATCTGTATTTGCCTGGCTCTGTAAGTAATTTAGGGCATAGTATCTCTTAGATATAGATAGGAATACAGTAAAGATTAGATTAGATGTTTTCTGTATTTATGTGAGACTGTCCTGCAATGTTGTTTTAAAATATTTCCTGTGATTCTGAACTCTGTTGTCACTCTATTGAGTTATTGAGTATTGTCTTGGTCTTTCAATATTTATTATTAAATATATTTAAACCTTTTAATTGTGGCTGGTTTGTTTCGTGATATATAAGCTCTTAGAGTATGTATGTATTCGGTGACACTGTTCAGGCAACTCTTAAATAGCCTTGCTATTGGTGACACTTACCATTTGGATAATAGTAACATTACACAGTAGAATTGGTCACCCTTTGGGAAGGGCCTTATAGTAGCTGATAAGAGTGGTTGGTGGCAGCTGGTGCTACCTTATAGTCTGGGCAGAAGGGGGCATAGCTAGTGAACCTGTACCAGCCTTCCCCAGGAGTGTCTGTGTGTTTGTATATAAATCAAATCTCAGTGTGTGTGTGTGTGTGTGTGTGTGTGTGTGTGTGTGTGTGTGTGTGTGTGTGTGTGTGTGTGTGTGTGTGTGTGTGTGTGTGTGTGTGTGTGTGTGTGTGTGTGTGTGTGTGTGTGTGTGTGTGTGTGAGCTACTTGGGCAGGGACACGAAGCACTGGTTGGGCAGAGAGGGTGCTGAAAGTTTTGGCTTGACCACTCGGCTGAAATCTTAATCCTATAGCTGTGCCAGTGTGGAGTTATACTGGGGATCTGGAGAGAGAGAGAGGGAGAAAACAGCCCCACACTGACTGTGATCTCTGTGTGCTCTTAAGGGAAATTGTACTTTATTGTGTGTGTAATTGTCATCCTCCCAATGTGCACATCCCTCACTGGTGTTAGTGGTGAGGATTGAGGCTCCTTGATTACTGGGCCAGTTCAGGGGCATCACAGGATTATGATGGGGTCTCTGGTCATTACCAAATTATTATGTGTATGAGGCATGGATGCCAAGAGGTTCATATTGAGAGTGTAGCTCATCAGGTGAATCTTGGCATCCATTCTGGGAGCACAAACTAAATGCTTATGATTAGTGATCAAATCATAATTCTTTGTTGTGTAGATGCTTAATCTGCTCCATGTACTATCAGTTACAGAAAAAAAAAGATAAAAAGAAGAAAGAGAAGTAGCATGAAAAGTTTTAACAACTTTCAAAGCCTTTAAAAGCTGTTAATACACTTTAACTCTGCCAAACAGGAGGACAGACAGTCCCACTGAAGAATGAACTGCATTAAAAGTTGTAAGACATTTTGTATTGCAACACTATTTGTTTAGTAAATGTGACAAAGGGACATTCAAACAGATTTTAAAGTGTTTTACCTTCTGCTGTTCTTTGTTAGCTGACATTGTAATCTCTCAATCACAGAGTGAGTGTTGCTTTTAATACTGCTTAAGTGTTCTTTAATAAACAAAACTTGGTAAACACCTTTCTGACTTCAGAAAAGTACTTAACAAGTTCTCATTTTGGAATGTAATTGCAACACTGGAAGACTTTGCTGCACAGGCAAATGCCATCAGTGGCCATAACAGATCACAGGAGCAAGTGCACTGTTGGAACACCTACATAATCTGTAATGCCCATAACAAAGCAATTCACCCTGCACAGGGGCAGTTGCCTAAGGATGTGGACCCTCCAACATAGTCATCACTTATAGGCAGATAAGAGTTCCTGGCATCTTTGGGAATCCTAACATCTCCCTCATACCTGGCGGAGGATTTGACACTGGTACAGAAATTCATCAACTGCATGTGTGATACCACGTGTGGATTCCCTTATTTATAAATATAAGTATATATATATATATATATATATATATATATATATATATATATATAATTTTTTATTTTTTTTATTTTTATTTAATTTAATTTAATTTTATTTATTTATTAAAAAAAATAAATACTATATATATATATATATATATATATATATATATATATATATATGTATATATATATATATATATATATATATATATATATGGGTCTACTTTACACATTTTCCCCACCCCAAACAACCGACAACACACCACACCGACAACTCAACATACCGAACACCAAAGCCAAATACACATTGCACACAACAACATATCCACTAACCTTAACCTAAACCCTAACCCTAACGTCCGACACTAACCCTAACTCAACCCTACCTGCACCCTAACCCTAACTCACTTAACACACCCTAAAACATTCAGCCCATCACTATCGACACACCACCCACCAAGATTCTAACCCTAACACACTTAACACTACCCTACACAGCCTCACGCCACTTCCACACACTTACCTCAGAACCCTTAGTCCCACACCACTGCACACTCACATTTTCCACACTATCCTAAAATCCCTCAGTATCGTATACTTACCTGTCCGGCCCCCAATACTACATCTGTCACTATATCGCGGTACTAACTAACCTACCTCTTCGGTCGTTCGCTCTCCTCCGGGGTGTCGGTAAAGTGGGCGGTCTATGAAAGTAGACCCATATATATATATATATATATATATATATATATATATATATATATATATATATATATATATATATATATATAAAATTAGACTATTGATCTGTGAAGATCTTAAGATTTTAGCACTTATATTTTAAATGCAAATTACCCGGGATGGGTTGAGTAAGGATATGTTGGGACATTTACATGTTTTGTCTATCCATGAGAAACAGGAGTGTTAAATTGGGAGGGAATTTGTAGTTTCCCATCCATTCATCCAAATTACATTTAAAAATAGTAAAAGAACTACTTTGCTTTTATGTGGAGTGGGTGATGGCTCCATAGAAGTGGTATTCTGTACGTTACAAATCTATCCCTCTAACATGTTCTATTTATATTTCAAAAGAGATTGAGATCCCTTGATTGGGTGTTTATGATACCATTGACTTGGGAATGTGTAATTGGTTTGACAGAATGGAAGCCAGATTCAAGGCTGTGTGCGAATCATGGCACGATGCGCACATGATAATGCACTGTTTCATATTCAGTAAGTGGCTCTAAACACTGTGTAGAGCTGCGCAAACATGATAAACACCGTGGTATGCTAATTACAGCATAAGCAGCTGAATTATCTGCTAATCAACCAATTCAAGATGGAGGAGCTATTCAACAAGCTATAAAGCAACTGACTCAGTGCTGGTTTTCCCTGCAAAATCCAAAACCTATTGGAATACAGCCATGGAAAGGAGTTGACACAGAAATAATATTAGGGTCTGCTGTTGTGTTAATTCATGTTCATGTGCAACAGGCTGAAGTCTATGCTGCTGCTGCTAACAGACCATGGCCAAGAAGGAGAATAGTTTTTAGACCCCATTTAACTTATCACAATCCGCATGAGGTGGAGATTGTAATGTGCTACAGGGTAGACAGAGACACATTACAGGAACTCTGCAACATTTGCTGACCTCAAGACAGACCAAAGACAAATCAAGGGGAACCAGTACTGGTGGAGACAAAGGTATGTGTAGCACTTAAAATTTTAGCTACAGGAACCTTTGAGAGATCAACAGGGGACATGTTGGGGGTATCACAGGCATCAGCATCCAGGATCCTGCATCAATTCCTGAATGCCATGCTCCAACATGATAGTGACTACATATATTTTCCCCATACACCTATGCAGGAGTTCTACCCTGTAGCACACTACCCTGAAGTACTGAGTGCCATAGACTGTACACGTACAGAAATCAATGCACCACCCAGGCAACAGGGAAGGGTGCACATAAATAGAAAGGGCTTCCACTCCATTAACTGCCAAGTCATGTGTAACACTAAAGGAGTCATCTTGAATATGTGTGCAGGCAATCCAGGCAGTTACCATGACTCACATATCTGGCACTGCTCCCAACTAACTATATGAGATGTTTACTAGGGGTGATACCCCACAGGGTCATTTACTGGGGGATGACGGTTATGCACTGGAACCGTGGCTGATGACACCCATCAGAAATGCACACACACACCAACTGAAGAACGCTATAATGTGGTACACACTCAAACCAGAAATATCATAGAGCATGTGTTCGGGCTGCTGAAGTCATGGTTCCGGTGCCTAGATACATCTGGGGAGCTCTGCAGTACAATCCATGTACATGTACTGAAATCTTCACAGTCTGTACCATGCTTCATAACATCACCCTGAGAAAAGAGCTTCAGCAGAATCAACAACAGGAAGGGGCACACATCCCACCACCACTGGCAAGGTCACCACAGTCACACATAGGTGAGTCAGCCAGAAACCAGCAGCTGGTGTGGGTGTAGGCAGACATAGGCATGCTCAATATGTCCTTGCATTGGCTAAGAGACAATGCATAGCACACTAACTCACTACCTAAGGGGCTAAGACCTTCATCCTATGCACATACATACAGTAACATTGATGCCAGGAAATGCTCACAAACTTTACCTACCCATGTAATGGCTGTATATGCCTAGCATCAGACAGAGTCATCCCTGGTCCAAAACTGTAGCAACTGCTGGATTTACAAGGTAAGTGTTGAATCTGGAATATTACAAAAAATTGTAATAACACAAATGAATGACATATCCTTGCATACTGTTACTTGGTAATGTAAGTAAGTAAAAATTGGCTGATTTGTAAAGCAATGACTTCAGCATGTCTCAACCTCTTAGCACAAGCAATCTGGACAAAGCCTGACAGAATGGGGGGACAAAGGTCAAAAAATAGGGACAGATTTTAAATGTTGCTCTTATAAACTTAGAAAAGTTGCTAGAATAACAGGATTTCTCTTAGCACGCATTTTCTGAAGGATATGAAGTCTGAAACACAAATGTATGTCATTATTTAGTGACATCAGTCCTCAAATTACCCCAGTTATTTGCCAGAAAATCACACATTTTATGAGGAACAGATCAAAAATATGAGGCAAAAATTTGGACATTCTGTAAAAATCTGTACAGTTGAGAGGTATGCATGTGACAGAAGTGACTTGTGTGAATACAAATGTCCTCTATCAAGTAATAGGCTTCAGGCATCTAAGAGTCACACATTCATACCTCTCAAAAGTACTGATGGTCACTGAATGTCCTCATTTTGGCCTTATACTTTTGTATCGGGAAATCATTAAAGAGAAAAGTTAGAAATTAATGATACACATTTCAGTTTCAGGCTTCATATCCCTCAGAAAAATCTTAAAAACAGTGATGAAAAACTGTGATTCTATCAACTATCTAACTTTGTGAGACCAAAATATTTAAAAAGTCTCCCTATTGTTCAGCCTTTGTTCCACTTTTATTTATGGCTTGGTCCTTCTTTGTTGCTGTAAGAGAATGGGAGACATGTTCACAGTACAAAAACCTGTAGGAAAGCAGTATAATTAAGCAATAACCGATGACATGGTGTGTTATATTGAAGATTTACCCACGGTTGGTGTGATTTAATCATGAGGGCGAAGCCCGAATGATTAAATATAGCCAACCGTGGGTAAATCTGCAATATACCACAACCACAGAGTCGGTTATTGCTATTATACAATGACATTATCTAAGAAAAAAAATACTTACTTTTCTTAAATAATGTCTTTGTATAATGGCGCATTACTGTTTTTCCACCTGTGGCGGTATACTGCTTCCTTGTGTTGATGTACTGTGCATGCGTATGGGACTTGCGTTCCCACTCATACCCAGTACATCAATGCTTTGAAATTAAAGGAACAGAGAAAAAAATGTCTCCGTTGCTCCGTTTTTTTTTTTTTTATTAAAAAAAAAGTTTTGGACACCTTATACCAACTGAAAAAAGTTTGGGCGACAAGACATTTTCCGTTGGTATAATGTGGGATTTACAATGGGCATACTGGCCAATCAGCGTGCACGTTTTGGATTATTAATGGGGGAGTCATTGTATAATTAGCAATTAGCTATGCACCCTGAGGATCTGACACAAAGCTTATGTATCACTGAATCTCAGAGATAGAAAACAAGGATGTGGCACAGTTATCATCACTTGCACAAGGCATTTTGTGTGTGTGTGTGTGTGTGTGTGTGTGTGTGTGTGTGTGTGTGTGTGTGTGTGTGTGTGTGTGTGTGTGTGTGTGTGTGTGTGTGTGTGTGTGTGTGTGTGTGTGTGTGTGTGTGTGTGTGTGTGTGTGTGTGTGTGTGACTGTGTGTCTGTGTGTGGAAGCCTAGGCTGACACAAAAGTTAATTGAATGTGTGTGAGTAAGAAAGAGAAACAGGCAGACATTTGGATAAAGTATGGCCACTGAGACAGAATGAGCTTTAAGCCTCACAACTGAACCATGTAACCATTGTGTGTGTGTCTGTATGGGCTCTCCAAGTGAAACTGGTGTGTGAGTGTCTGCAAGAACACAGTCAAGCTGTGTGCTAGCTCTATGTCCTGGTATGTTGGGCAGGTGTAAGCCATGCATTACTGTCAGTGCTATCAATATTTTACTATACAAGAAATATTTAACAATTGACATAGGTGAACCTACCTGGAAGCCCTGAAACAGCAACACCATCAATCACTTGCTATTATACACTTTCCACTGAGCTCTCTGGATCCCTGACAGTGGACAGCAACTCTTGATTTGGTGTCAGTGGTGGTTCTGTAGCAGCCCCCCTAGTAGCCATCTGTCCATGGGCCACTTCAGCTGCTGTCTTCTGAGCTGATGAAATCATATCAGTGACTTTATGATGCACCTGATCATATGCCCTGCTGCAACCTCAACAGTGTTGATATCGTCCACTATCTGCTGTCAAATGTGCATTCTTCCTGACATATCCCCATGGCCTCTCTCAAGCAGAAAGCCACCATGTCTCCTAAATGCTCTGACAATGACATCATCCTCAGGGTCACAGAAGGGGGGGATTGCAGTGATTGGGACATCTGGGTGCCATAGTTCTAGGTAACAAAAAACACAAAAGGATAATACACATAAATATCACATCAATAAAAGTCCTGCTTAGATATAACACATAAGTAGTAGTTGTTCAATATTACCTACTAGAGAAACAAACACAGTCACAGACAATGCAAGGCTTGATCCAAAACAAGGGGAATAATAATAGCAAAGCAAACCTCTGTACAAACAGTTTAGTTTGTGCCAACACAGAAATGGAACTTTGGCTCCCTCACCCCCAAAACAGCAGGAAACTGACATTTTTTTTTACCAAACACAGGAATAAATCATCAGTGGACTGTTATAAGTGCTATCAAAGAAACTGTCCCAGAAATATATGCACACATTTACCACCGATCATTCATTTTTTTTGCAATTGCCAGTCACCTCTGCCTGTGGCCAGCACTCCCCTAGAGGTGTCTATGGGCCATCCTAGAATGCTAACACTCCTGTGTCATTGCCAATATAAGATATTTACATTTCACTTAAATAGCAATAGAAGAGTGTAAAAAGAAAGAATTGTAACATTAACACTTGTGATGAAGCTGTCATCTGAGAATGTAAAATGCCCTGACAAAAATGCTGTGCAATCAGTGAACTTCTAAGAAGTGCATACAGATAAAATGAGCATTTGCTAATGCATATATAAAAATATTTTTCTAAGTGATATGTGAACATATCCAGTATATAATTGCAAAATGCAATCATACCTTATCAAGATCAGTACTGTTCTATACAGATAAATCCAAAGTAGTAGCAATATTTTTCTTTGTTATCCACATATTCATATTTTGTTGTTTTACCTTTAATTTCACTGTGGGTTGTTAGAAAGGGATAGGTATTAGACAGGCAAGCTCTAGCCACCTCAAGGGGCCTACACAGCTATAAATTTACACAGATTGCAGAAAGGAAAATCCTGAGCATATGTAAACAATCCTATCTTGGTTTGTGATTTATTTATCTTTACTGTTAAAAAGAAGTGCAAATGCGAGCGATAATGAGGAATTACAACTGTTGTCTGGTTTGTAGAACTTGTATGGTCAGAACAACTTTACTGTACTTTATTATTTAGATGTATATTGCTGGTGTGATTTTTTTTGTCATATAATTTGATTTAAGTTCTCTTACTGATTTTGATTATTCTTTTCTTTTGCAATATTTTATTCATTTGAAACTGAATATGGATTCCTTAAATGAGTATGCAATTAACAATTTGCTAATGCACAAATATCTTGTAGAGTGTAATAAATGCTATGCATATTTAAAGGTAACAGCTGATAACACTGCTGATCTGTGTTCCTGGTGTCAAAAGATGGATGACTTGCTTGCCATTGTTAGAAGTAAATCTAGACTTAATGATGATTGCACTTGTGCAATTGGCATGGCTTGGAGAACTGTTGTTTCATATATTAATGACTGGACTGATGAACTAAATAATGTTAGGCAAAGAACAAACAGAACACATTTAGGTAATGATGCATCTGTTTTCTGCAAAGTTCACTCAACCCCTACGAAACAAGACAATGCCCCTGACAACTTTGGAATTCTGGATACAAGTATTCAATGATCTGAGGATCCAGTTTGTTTAGAAGGGAACAAAAAAAGAAATAAAAGAAGAATTTCACAACAAATAAGGAAGAAAAAGAAAGTGATTAATGACTGTAAAGGAAAGAGAATACGTAGTAAACAGGACACTGCTTTGTTATGTAGCACACATGTTACAGGCAATGATGATATTTTTCTATCAGAAAACCTTCAGTCTACAGAAAAAGGCATCATTTTTTAAATGGAGAAGGTAGAAAAAAGAGGCAAGGGGCAGGTGAAAAGGAAGAAATCAAAACTGAATGTGGAAGAATTGAAGAACATTACTGTGAGAAAAAAGAAGAGAACGACAGATGTTGACTACATGGCTCAAGCTGCGGATTTACAATACCAGCTGGATGAGAATTGAATACATAATGAAAACAGTGGGATTAATACGACTAATAGTGATGAAGATCTAACCTTTGTAACAATTGATAGAGCAGATATTACTGTATTAGAAGCTGAAGATTCTTCAGAGCTGGCCAGCAAAGATATTCTTGTAATTGGAGATTCAATTATTAGAGGAATTGATACTTATATTTGCAGAGATGATAATGAACATTGAATAGTGTTATGCTTGCCAGGAGCAAAAATAGAAGATGTGAGACAAGCCTTAGAATGCCTTAATGTAAGGAAGTATGGATCTGTTTTTATTCATGTTGGTACAAATGATGTCATCCGCAAGGATTCTCTGACTGTTAGTAGGGAACTGACAGCCCTCTTAGATAGTATAACTTGTAGTGGTGTTAGGATGAATTTTTCACAAATCACCTGTAGAAAGGATAGTCAGATCACTGTGAATAAATGTCCTGTTTGGAAATGTGTAGAGCATCCAAGCCTAGTTTTGGGCACACATGTTTAGACAGGATGGTGTACATTTGTCAAGATCAGGGAAGAGACTTTTTGCAGCAGATATTTTGCAGTGTTTGACAAACACTAGGCAGGATTTTTGCCAGGTTGAAAATTTGACAGTTCATAGATAGCATAATTTGATACATCTCTGATGGTAGTCAATGCTAGCAGCATTAATAATAACGTTTTTTATTGGAACATTTGCTACGTTCCCACAAGATTGATGTTGTTATTGTTTGTGAAACTTGGTTAAAGAACAATGCCTGGAAACTAGTTCTGTCAGGGTACAAATGTTTTTACTGTAACAGACATTCTAACAAAAATCAGGTGGAAGTGTTATGATTGGGATTAAAGATAGCTATGAGACCTGTGATTATTACATGTTCAATGATAACACCAATACTATAGACTGTGTAACTGTGACAATAAAGACTATCCTGGAACATATAACAATTGCTGGAGTGTACAGACCACCAAAGTCAAGTGCAGATGATCTAGAGGAATGCATACATTTCTTGCATGAAACGCAGGAGGGAAGAATAATATTAACTGGGGACTTAAATTTACCAGAAACAGACTGGAATAATATTGCTTCAACAATGTTAGTAAGGAAATTATTCATAGCGTATATTCAGAAACAACTGCTTCAGATTATGAAAAAAAAAACTACTAGGGGATGGAACATACCAGACATTGTTTGTGCTACCAAAGAAATTGCTGTAACCTCAAGTCAAGTTTGACCATAATTGATATGCAGTGATCATGGGATTACACAGTTTAATTTGTTGCTAGATAATTCTGCCAAACTAAAATCTAAGCCAATGCACACAGAAGGTTAATTGCAGATTATATGGAAGCAAAACAGTTACTATGTAAAACTAACTGGAGTGAGGTGTTCAGTGGAAAAACTGCAGATGGAATGTGGAAAGTTTTGAAAGAGAAATTGTTTGAGTGCAAAAAAATCAAAAAAATGTTTAACATCATGATCTAGGAATACAACATCAGGGGGATATATTTTCATAAGAGCAAGATATCCAATTAAGGTGAGAGACAAAGTATAAGAAATGAAAGAGAGGTCGAACTACAGCTTTGAAAACTGAAATAAATATGCTGGACAAACAGATTAAGCATAGTGTGAGACAAGATCAAGCAAAATTTGAAGAAAATTTATATAAAGATATTGAGCATAATAGAAAACCTTTTTATAGATACATAAGAATGTGGAAGGAGTAAAGACTTACAAATTGTTAAACTGTGTGCAGATTGTAAAATCTATTCTCAGATACAACAGATTATAGATATATTTTCAAAATCTTATGCAAAACAACTTGGCTCCACAAAACGGGTGATAAGTTGTCCTAGTGACATCCAAGTAATCCCAGATAGTGGAGTCAAATTAGATTGTATTGAAAAAGAACTGGGCAAACTGGATTCAAACAAAGCACAGGGAGAAGATGGATTTAGTAACACTGACCTCAGAACACTCCAGCAAGAGCTTACAGTACCATTAAATCTATTATTCACTAGGTCATATAAATATGCAGAGATTCTCAAGATTGGAGACATGCACTTATTAAACCTGTCTTTAAGGGAAAGGGGAGTAGGACAAACCCAGAGTCATATAGACCCTTAAGCCTACTTTCATGTTGAAAATAATGGAGAAGGTAATGGATAAGTTATTGTCAGAACTGGATAGGTTGGGACTTGAAACCATATATCAGCATGCATATGTTGAAAACAGATCTATTACCACCTGTAACATGATGTTCTATAACAATATAATAACAGCTGTGAATGAAAAAGTGTGCTGTGATGTAATTTATATAGATTTAATGTCAGCGTTTGATAGGGTCATACACAAAATACTTATCAATAAATTAGTACAACTAGGTATTGATGTACTCTTGATAAGATGGATAGCTGCATGGCTTACAAATAGGGCATGGCAAGTGTCATACAGCAATTGCACTGAAGACATCCTTGGTTACAGTCAGGGTATCGCACAGGGCTCTGTCCTAGGCCCTTTCATGTTTAGATTGTATCTTTCAGACCTAACTTTTTCATCTGAGGTGTTCTACAGTCTATATGCAGATGACCTGAAATTGGGTAAACTGTTTACATGTGTTACAGACAAGGCATGTCTACAAAATAACTTGACTAAATTGACCATTTGGGTACAGGAGAATAATATTATGATAAATACATCAAAAACTAAGCATATGAGATTTGGGAGATATAAATTGGAATGTAAATATTTAATACAACACAGAGTGATTGAAACTGTAGACTCATTTAAGGACCTAGGTATTTGGGTAGATTCAGCTATAAGTCTTTCTAATCATGTCAACCAATTGGTTAATGATAGTTATAGAACTATAGGTGTATAAAAAGATTTATAAAGTCTAGGAAATCAAAAATAATGATGTCACTGTTTGTTACTTACATTAGACCCAAACTTGAGTATGTAATAACAATATGGAAACCCTATAAAGAAAACAAGCATGGGTAAACTGGCAAGAGTACAGAAGAAATATACCAAGGGCATCCATGGATGTGAAAATTTAAGTTATTATGAAAGACTGAAATATCTGAACTTGTACAGTGTCTCTTACAGATATCTAAGAGGAGATCTTATTCAGGTATATAGGGCATTTAGAGGCAACTACCTCTAGGGATGCTTGGGGTTATTAAAAAGTACTAGAGAATCATCAGATAACCTATGTAGAAGATTCTATGGGAATGAGAAGTGTACTAATTGGTTCTCTGACAGAGAAAATGATGCATGGAACAGACTACCAAATAACATTAAAGCAAGTACTAGTTTAGATATTTTTAAGAACAGCCTGGACACATTATGGGAACAAGTGTTTTGGTATATTGGCAAGCTAAAAGGGCATTAATGCCTATGCTTGAAATATTTGTATGTATGTATGTACATAAACAAGTCTCCTCACCTTCAAGTTCTCTAGCTACACAGTTTCCTTTTTTAGTGTAGATTCAGGCCTGTGAGCACAATGAAGATGCAAAGGATATGTGAACTCATTAGAATTGCTGAATCCCAAATTCTTGGCTCTGTGTATCAGATGTAAACATAATGCAGGCACAATGGATTGCAACTGTGAATAATTACTGGTATGGATAAGGAAAACACAACAGCAATTCAGACTCCCTTGCCTCCAGTGGATGTGTCAGCTAGGTTAGACTTACAAAAAGTTGAAGTAATTGTATCAAGGTTTTAAATGTAAGTAAGCATCACATATTTCCCAGTTTCTCTTCAGTAACATCAAACTGTCCGTGAAATTGTTAAAAACTGTATATTATTGCCATTTAATATACTCATACATTTTAAGGACAATGATACAAAATGCCTTACAGACTGCATGTCTGAGATTACTGCTCAAATAAGTGACAAATGAGCAACATATGCAGAGACAGGACAAAGCTGCATTTATGCAAGCAATAGTCATAAATGGTTGTGTGATTACTCATTGCACTACATCTGAAATTAATACATGCAGAAACAACTCAGAAGTGTACAAGTGTCATATGTCTTGTTAATACTGCAGATGAAGCTCCACTTGCTTGTATGCACAATGATTTACATTCTCTGCTGCAAAATTGTTTCTGTGGCAAAGAGGGATAGACACCCTTACCATGTTTTGAAGGTTCGTTGGTGTGAGATTCAGATTTGTATAAAAATCTTTCATGTGTGCTAACATATATTTTGTAGTGTTGCTTATTTTATAGATTTCCTTTCTTGTTTTATTTAATGCCAGTATTGGCACTGTGTGTGGCTTAGCGCAAACATGGGAAACTGATAAATACAAAAAATGTCAAGTAAAGTATTTCTTTGATAACCAGTACATCAACAGCACCTGCAAATTACTTGTGTGTGTAGCACATCTGCTAAACACGTTGATCCACACAGCATATACTATCTGTAGATCAGGGTTTATGTCTCACCTTTGCCTTTGAAGTATGAAACCTAATAACCACTACTCACAAGGCTAAAACAAGTTTATTATAGTGATAATGCATTGTTTCAAAAGCAACAAAAAGTACCTTGCAGCACGGTAAAAGAAGACAAGATCTTTATTTGGTAAGAACTTTCACACCCATACGGCACTTCATCAGGCCACATACACAAAAATAAAATTCAAACCTGTATATACAAAAGCAGATATAAATTGAATATCAGCTATGAAGAGCATGTAATTTCAATACTAGTTTTAAAGGTATAGTTTCATTCAGAGCATATCCTTTATCAGCCTGTAGCAAAATCATCCATCTTAATTCACAATTTTCCATTCTGTTTTCCACATCTCCCAATCTCAAATCTATAATGACAAGTTGTAGAACCATAAATCTAAAATAATGTACAGTAACATAAGAACTGGCATGTTTCACCAGTGAGGTAGATGGTATGTGGAACATCCACCAGTATTACCCACAGTGGTGACTACTCTTTTGTATGTAACACAACTCCTGAGTATGTGCAGGACATCCACATCAAAGGTAATACTACCTCCATAGTTCACAGCCTTCATCACACCAATAACTGAGTACAATGCAGCCTTTTCTTCATGTACCTCCCTACACATCTTCCAGTACAACCTTTTCCACGGTGAGCCCCTACACATCTTATTGGCCGTACCTAGGTATTCTTTTTGTTGCATAAACATTACTGTCTGATGGTGTGGAACCTCTCATCGGATTCATGCACATTATACATACATAGCTGTTTGACAACATTGATGACATAGGTTACATTTGTGACAGTGTGGATTGTGCCATATATATATATATATATATATATATATATATATATATATATATATATATATATATATATACCATGCACACCTGTCAACTAGTCTGGATAGATCATAATATCACATACAGATACAGAAGTGTCTCTCCTAACACCTTCAGCAGATGTTACAGTGTAAGGATGGTGTGCTTGATTGCCATTATAGATTGCTGACATGTCATAGTAGTTGTACAAATGTTCATAGGTTCATAAGTTCATAGGTAGGTACTAGGCTATCGGCCCTAGGGCCTATACAAGCCCAGCCAAAAAGGTACTCTGGCTTTTGCCACCCAAGAAAATTATTTTCCTGTGCCACTGTCGAGTAGAGCCACAGAAGTGATCCCTGGGGAGAATTTCTTATTTCCCATCCAATCATCAAGATTTTTCTTGAAGAGTGCTAATGAGGAGCTTTGTTTGATATAGATAGGTAGTTTATTCCAGAGTTTGGGAAGTCTCTGGGACAGGAATCTATCCCTCTGGCAAGTTCTGTTTATTGTGGTGACAAGGTTTAGGTCCCTAGAGCGTGTAGCTCGGAGGGAATGGGATTTCTTTAAGTGGAGCATGTCCAACAGCTCTGGGTTTGACATAGCTTTGCATGTTAGACAGAGATCACCTCTGAGTAGGCGATATGTGACGGAGTAAAGATTGAGTTTTTTGAGACAGTCTGTGTAGGGCATCTGTTTGAGGCCAGTAATCCTCTTTGTGAGGTATTTCTGCGGCCTTTGCAGTTGTTGTAGATGTCTTGTGAGGTACATACCAAAAGGGGCATTGTACTCTATAATGGGTCTAATGAGTGATGAGTAGAGGGGAACAATGACCTCTTTTTTTTCTGGATGAGAAACCTTTTGTGATGAGGTGTGCCACGTAAAAGGATTTCCTGAGTACTGTGGCGATGTGATTATCAAAGAAGAGACTACTGTCCACCTGTTTCCCAAGGTCTCTTATCACACTTTCCATGTTAAGTATACTACCGTCTATATTGTAGCTCATGGGTAAAGAGTTTTTACCAAAAGGGATGACAATGCACTTTTTGGCATTGAGGTTGAGGCCATGGCTTTGACACCAGGCATCTGTCTTAATGAGGCCCTTTTGTAGGATGTCCACATCATTAGGAGTTTCAATTATGGCTCCTAGTTTGCAGTAATCTGTGAACTTCATTAGCCAAAGACTGTCTGTGTTAGCCTGTACTTCAGAGAAATAGATACCAAACAGGAAAGGACCCAGGACTGAACCCTGTGGTACTTCACTTGTCACTGGTCTGAAGTCGGATTTGGAGTCTGCTACTTTCACAGTGTGGGTTCTGTCAGTGAGCCAGTTGGCACCCATCTTGTGACATAGGGATTTATGCCTAGTTTAGTGAGTTTATCTATAATTCCAGAGTGGGGGATGGTGTTGAAAGCCTTGGCAAGATCTAGATAGACTGTTTGAACCACCTTACCCTCGTCTATGGCTTTGGTGACTGCTCTAAAGAAGTCTATTAGGTTTAGGAGACATGATCTGCTTTTTACAAACCCGAACTGGGTGGGGTCCAGAGTTTGGAGATTACCAATGTCTTTGTTTATAAGTTCCATGATAATACATTCCATGGCCTTGCAGACTAGGCTCATCAGGCTAATGGGGTGGTAGTTCCCGGGGTACATGGTGGCTCACCCCTTGTGGAGTGGGATAACCGTCGCTGTCCGCCATTCTGCAGACACAAAGCCTGAGGTGCAGCTATGATTGAACATGGTGCTTAGGTGGGGTGCCAGTTCGTTCTGTAGTTCATGCAGAATGCAGCCTTGGATGTTGTCTGGTCCCATGGATGCTGTGTTCTTGGCTTTGGAGAGTGTGGTTTTTACCTGTGCAGCCATGATTACAGGAACTTTGCATCCTTCCAGTATAGAGATGGGCCCGTTAGGGGGTGAGAGGGGGGTAAAGTTAGCACTGAACCTATCTGCCAGGATGTTGGCAATATCAGTCTGTATATTTAGTGCCATTGTGCCATAACTCAGAGCAGATTTGAGTGTTGCCATTGAGATTCTTGACATAGCTATAGAATGCTTTGTGGTTGTCTTTAGAATCAGTGGTGATATTGTTTTCATAACTTGCTTTGGAGGATTTTATCAGGGATCACAGCTTCTTACTGAGGCTGACCAGGAAGCTCCTCCACTCATGGGGTTTTACTCTCTTTTGCAACAGTTTCTTCCTTCTGTTGTAGAGTTTGTTTATGGCAGGGGACCACCAGATTGGCTTCCTTTTTTTGGAGGATAGCGCTTTGGTTCTGTTTGGGATAGCACGATCCACGCACTTGTGTAAGTACTTATAAAGTGCAATTGTGTAGGATTCAGTAGTTGTAACTGTATTGTCCATCTGCATGGGTGTCATGAAGTTCACCACTTCTGTCTTAAGAAGCATGAAGTTGGCTTTGGAGAAATTTTTTACCATGGTTTCCTTAATGGGGGATGGGGGCAGGATGTGGATATCTAGGGTGATTAGCTTATGGTCTGGTCGGACCAATGAGGCGTTGACTTCAGGTGTGGAATACCGGTCACTCATGTTGGTAATGACTAGATCTAGGATATTGTTGCCCTGGTGGGGGTGTGGATAAGTTGATCCAGGGCATTGGAGTTTATGAATTCCAGAAAGCGCTGAGTGAAGGTGTTGGTACATGAGTAGTTTTCCCAGTTAATGGTGGGGTAGTTGAAATCACCCATTATTAGGGTGTTTGGTTGAACCCTAATATTTTCCAGTACATCAAGAAAAGAGGAGTGGGAATCCTGGGGCATGGTGGGGGATCTGTAGCAAGCTACAGTTTGGATTGCAGTTTTGCCCAGAGTTAGTTGCTCTTGGATAAGCTCGGATGCATTATGCTGAGCAACTAGCTTGGAGGTGTGGATATCCTTAATGAATATGGACACACCTCTGTCTTTGGTGTTCCGGTCCAGGTTACATGGTCAAAAAGTATGGTAAGAGCCTGGTGGTGCAGGGGTGCTCTCTGGAGCCTTGAACCAGGTCTCAGTCACTGCACAGATATCGATGTTCTCCATTTTAAGGAGTGCCTCAAGTGAGTGCATTTTGAGAATTAGACTTCTAGCCTTGAGTAGCATCACCCTCAGTTTTTGCTTGCCTGTTCCTGTTACAGTAGTGAATTTGTCATTTGAACCTTGCCTAAAAAAGGTACTATAGTGGTGGCAAGAACCTTAGCCAGTATCCGGAATCCCAGGGGTGACAGGTGCAGGCCATCTCTGACAAAGCATCGTGGTCTGTCGATGTGTTCATGCAGAACCATCTATGATCACTCATAATTACATATATTATGTTATATACATGGGATTACCGGTGGTATTATTCAGATAGTCTCCATGACTGTGTGTGCTTCTGTTTACTGTTGTTCATGAGCCTGTAACTATGTGTCCCAGTTGGTGGAGACCTATGCTGACATTACAGTCATTCAGACAATTCATTTTGCACAGCTTTACAATATGCATCTAACTCCTATTGTATGTAACATCCCTAATAGATGTCCTCTCCATTGTTCATAGATTATAAAGACATCCTTCTCCATTGTTATGTCACCTTGTGTGACAGTTACATAATATACATTCCACTGTGCAGTCTGTACTGTATCATGTTGATATGTGATTAGTGTTCCTGCTACAACTGTCTTAATTTACATGTCCTCATCTGCTATACATTGAGATGTTTCACCTGGCCCCTTTCCCTGTGTTCATTCCAACAATTCATCTCTGTGTCCCTATTCAATACTCATACTTCCCCTGACTGTTTATTTTAAATGGCAGTCCATGTACTGTTATGGATCATTTACAAAACCTTTGTACAAAATGCCAGAAATGGGACTCCACAATATTCTGCACTGTATAAACTGTTCTGTAATGTGTTTTGACCATATGCAATGCTATAATATTAACCTTGGTAATCATTGTGGCATTCCACACAATTCCGAAAACCTAGTTTGCCCATAGGTAAACAGGTCTGCCTGTCTGCTACTATCTGTGTTACTTTACATGGTTTCCTGGCCAGCGACATTGTTGCTAGCTATGAAACCATGCTTGTTTATGTTTAAACACGGTGAGTGGCATGAATATGTAATAGTGCTGCTGCTCACCGCACAAACCTGTAAACTTCATGTAGGCTTCGTGCAAAGCCTACATGGAGTTTATTGAAACCCTGGGGGAGGGGTCTTTTGAAGTACTACTTACAAGAAGAGGTTGCCTCTCACTAGTCTCTATGATACTGAGAAGAGGAAAAAGGCTTTGAGATTGTCTGCATATTTTTTATGATTTTTTAGTGAGAAAGCATTGTTGTCATTCCAGTTGTGCCAAGTGTTTGGACAGGTACATACCAAAAGGGACATTAAACTCAATGATAAGCCTAATGAGTGCTAAGTACAATGGAACAATTACATCACTGAATCTGGACAAAATGCATTTATATTTAAGCTGCACAATCAAACAGGACTGCTTTACAACAGTGGATATGAGATGATCAAAGGACAGTTCATTATTAACATAGGTTCCCATATCCCTAACTATGGGATCATTTTTCAGGGGTGTTTTGACAGTGTGATAGTTACAAGAGGAGTCAATGAGTCATGCTTACCAAAGGATACAATTATACACTTCTTAGCATTTAGATTTAGTTCATAGTTTTGACACCAGCTATTTGTTTGGTACAGGCTTTCTTGGAGGATCTTGGTTTCCTCTGGGGAGTTTATGTTGTACAACATATCAGAGCTGGAACCAGATTCATACTAATGATGGTCATTTGTTAGTACACATGCAAATCCCATCTTCATCTGCAATGTCAGTTTGCACAAGGTATGTGGCCTACATTTTTTAATACTATTTTGTTTTACACCTGTAGCCTCATTAGAATCTGAGTGAAACAAAATAACACTGATACACATGGGTGTGCCAGTCTATTTTCACTAGTGCTGTGATATCTGAGTACTCCACCATGGATGTTGGGATGTCTGATGCTGGAAACATTTATGAGTCTAATGGTGGTAGCTGCCACAGTCTGGTGCAGTCTGCAGCAATGGTGGCACTATCAGGTGTAGGTAAACGTGAGGCATATCACCTCTTCCACAGACACAGCTTCTTTGCATGTTCAACCCACCCTAAGTCACAGAACACAGTAGTAAGACAGGCATTGGCCAAAACAAAAGCTGTAAGTGCATCCTCATTCTCTGCATCCAAGACATCAGTGAGTGCTGGGAGCTGCTATAAGTCTGGCAATGTAATTAAGGGCAAGCATACTGATGGTCATCTGTGTTTTGGTTCCCACCGCACATCTGAATTGAATGTCTCCATAGCCATCACACACTAGATGTGTAGAGCAATCATACAACCATGGGCTGTGGCCATCATTTTCATTGCATAACTGACTGGTGCAGAACATGGTCTGCATGATGACCCCAGAGAGGGCTTTGCTCATTTATGTAGCATTTTCTTCAGGCACTAATGGGGAGTAATATTCTCAAGGTGCTCCTATACCCTGACCATTTCTGTGTCTATACCTCTTCCTCACCTGGTGAAGAAGCCCACTGGGGGATAGTCAGTAGACAGATTAGGTCCTGTAGTGCCACATCCTCCACATCTACTACCAGTGTTGAGGATACTGAGGTACAATGTGATGATACTGTGACAAAAGGAGGTACTGCCAGTACAGCTAGCTGGGATTTTGTAAATGATTGTATGTCATTTGTGAATATCTAACTAATTTATATGAGATGCTTGTGTGACAAATGTATTAGAACTGCATGTCATGTGTTTGTCAAACTGCTTTGTACAGATGTTTGTGTTGAAAAGGTATTTGTAAAGTGCTTTTTTGAAATGTATCCACAGTGTGCCCTACTGGAAGAGAACAGAAAGGTGCATGCACTATTGTAACTATTTAAATGTATATATTTTAAAAATGTAAAACTGGAATACAGGAGGTTAACCTCAGTCCAGCAAACTTTAGAAAAAATAACTTGAAATTAAATTACTTTATATGGTAGGCCATAAAGATGTTTCAATGCAGCTAGAGACATAAAGTCTGTACTAGGAAGCTTTATGTATTGTCTTTGGGGTAAACTAATTTCTACTTTGGAAGCATGAAGGAATGCAATTGTTTTATGACTTCTAGCACCTGCCAAAGATCTGAGCAGAAGCCCTTGTATGAGTATTTTTACAGGTAGATGGTAAATAATGCCAGCTTCAGCAGTAGGGGTTTTGCCTGTGAACTAGAAGTCAGATGACCAGAAATGATGTCATTCTGCAAGCTATCCCAGCAGTATATTTTATATATCATTCTGAAAAGTCTCATAGTGAGAGAGAGCATTCTGCATTCTGTCTTGGACCTGACAACAACAACAATAAGAACCATTCACCACATCTGCCTTGCTCTAAGTTATTAGGGTATAGTAACTCTCTTAGATACAGTCAGGAATATAGCAAAGCTTAGTTTAGATTTTATTTTTCTTTATTTTTGTGAGCCTGTAGGCAATGTTATTTCAAATATTTCCTGTGGATTTGAACTCTGATGTCACTGTGACTATATATTTAGTATTGTCTTATTCTTCTATTTTTTATTACATATATTTAAACCTTTCATTGTGGCTGATCTGTGTAGAGATATTTAACTTTTGAGAGTACTTGCATATTTATTTGGTGACACTGTGTGGGCCACTCCTAATAGCCTTGCTCTTGGTCAAACTACCATTTGTATTAGTATTAATATTACACAGTAAAATTGGACACTCTTTGTTAAGGGCCTTAAAGTACCTGATGAGTGATGGGTGGCAGTGGTAACTACCTTATAGTCTGGGCAGAATGGGGTATAGCTAGTAAACCTCTACCAGCCTTTCTCAGGTGTGCATATGTGTGTGTGTGTGTGTGTGTGTGTGTGTGTGTGTGTGTGTGTGTGTGTAAATCTAACCTCAAATAGTGTGTGTGTGTGTGTGTGTGTGTGTGTGTGTGTGTGTGTGTGTGTGTGTGTGTGTGTGTGTGTGTGTGTGTGTGTGTGTGTCAGCTACTTGGGCAGGAACATGAAGCACTGGCTGGGCAGAGTGGGAGCTGGAGGTCTTGGCTTGGTCACTCAGCTGAGATCTCAACTCTATAGCTTTGCCAGTGGGGAGTCTTACTTGGTATCTGGAAATAGATTGAGAAACCAGCCCCAGACTGACTGTGGTCTCTGTGTGCTCTTAAGGGAAATTCCACTTGATGCAGAGAGATGCATCTGGAAATACTGTTATCGTCTCAGTGAGCATCCCCCTCACAGGTGTGAGTGTTGAGGACTGAGGCTCCTTGATTACTGGTTCAGTGGTGGATAATCACAGATATATAGGGACAGGGTGTACATGTGCACCTACCCATAGCATGCTCTGCTGTTCACAGTCGAAGGACACACCATCTTCTGTACTAGCTGTGGTTTGTGACAGTGACATTCTTCAAATGGTTGTCCCTATTGACAGAAGCATGCACAGGCAATGTACTCATTTCCTGTGGGTGCCCTGGACCTGATAGAGATACACATGCACATTGCAGCAAATTCTGCAGGAGCTGGGTCCACACACACACACACACACACACACACACACACACACACACACACACACACACACACACACTTAGATCAAGCCCCACCACCACCCATCTCTGTCCACCTACAACACAGTGAAGACACCACCCCCTCCCTTGAACAATTTTCCTAGCTCACCACACTTATCAGTCCTTGACATTCACACTCACCCACATCATTTGCCCCCCCATGTCTGTTGTCAGCCTCTGTGACTAGCGTCCTTGTCACCAGTTTATTTGATGACTGTGTTCTGTCCTCAATATTCTGTTATCAGAGTAGTCTTTGCCTTATGTACAGCCTCATCAGCTACTGAGTCTGACACATCCTCTCATCAAATGCTAATGCTTTGCTTTATCTTTGCATGCCAACATGTTGTGCAATGTTATACTCACAGTCAGTATCTTGCTGCATGTTTCTGGAGCATACTGTAGGACTCACCAGGAGACATTTAAATAAAAGAAGCAAGCCTTCATCAGTCCAACATACATTTAACAGTGTTTCAGGTCTGTGATAGTGCATTGTCGTATGCATTCTCTGCCATGTTTTGGGGGATTAATACTGGTATCATCAGCCAGAGCTCTAGGCCATAGCCAACATAGACAATAAGATGTCCCTGAGGGATATTATCTCACAGAAATCATTGATATAAGTCACACATGTGAGAGATGTGGAAACACAGGAATGGTAAAGGAGAGGCGAATTCAAACCAAGAGATGAAAGGTTAATATTGGCAGCCCAAGATAGTGGGCTATATGCCCGCTGGTTTACAAAGTCCATTGAACATGTGTGAGAAAACACACAATAGGTTTTTTAAAAAAAAAATGAAACAACATGCATACCTCGTTGCTGGTTGTGGCATACCAATGGCAGAAGGACTATATACTGAAAGGCATAATAATGTGGCAAGACTGTTGCACTGGAGATTATGCAAACATTATGGTACTGAAGTGGCTGAAAAACACTAGAAACATGAGCCACAAAGCATCATAGAAAATGATGAAGTCTACATCACATGGGATCACCCATTACCAACAGTTCAAAAGATAGATGCTAGAAAACTGGATATAGTGGTCCAAGAAAAGAAGACAAAAGTAGCATTGGTCATTGAAATTGCCACACCCAATGACTACAGTGTCTTGCATACAGAGAGAGACAAAGTCATGAAATATCAGGATCTTCAGGCAGAAACGTAAGCAATGTGGAAGAAAGAAAAACAAATAGTTCCAGTAGTAGTAGGAGCAATTGGTCTTATAAAAAAGAATTTACTATCATATTTAGATATGCTACCAATCCATGTAACCCTGTACAAATTGCAGAAGGAGTCATTACTGGGTACATTGCGGGTGCTCAAAGCGCACTTTTGTCTGACATCAAATATTGAAACAATACTAATTTCATGAACTTTAATTGTACTTTGACTTAGGAATGGGATCCATTTTTGTCATAGTATGAGAAACCCAAAAGATTTGGAGAAATTAAAGAGTGAGATATGTGGAAATCATGGGCACTGCCTGGGTCCTGGGTGTCATATCGATGTATTGTATATTATACTCTGTACATTGCAAACTGCCTCACACTTGATGGAGTGAAATCTCTTCTGGTTGATACATTGTTGTTCATGTGTCCCAGATGGGTCTTGATTACAACATAGGTGCAATTGATGGCATCTTGTAACTCAAGGAAATGGACTGTTTCATAAAATGCCTACATGGTTTTGTTTCTCTACTTTGTGGTGTATGGGAACCACATAGGCTCCAGATACTAGAGCATGGCATTGTGAAACTGGCATAGTATCTGAGAAACAGATGTTTAGGATACACTCACTGTGTCCCCTGCTGGTCAGTGGAAGGCCTCTGTAGTGAAGATTGTCAATGCTACACAAACCTTGATGTACACAGAATGAGTACTCCATGCATTTCACAAGCCTGCAGATGAGGTGACACATTTGAACCAGCTCTTGTATACTGCCTCTGTCCACATGGTAGTGGTCCATTATTTTTGTCTAATGAAGGGGTTGAAATATTAACCATGGTTTAATCCTTCTGCAACTTGGTGGGTGATGACATGCACCTTCCTGCCTATAAACTGTGAGACCAGCCTTAAACATGTACATTTCTGCTAATCCTGCTACTGTCTCTAGCATCATACTGTGTTCTATGTCTCTGATCACCAGAATTTTATGGTGCACAGCTACACTGTTGACTGGGGCATATCTCATAGATTTTATATATTTCTGAATTGCACTGCCATATATTTTACCCTCATTTACATTCACCATCACACTCATTATATTAACACTGCTTATTTACATCTGATTAGATGCTTATTTCATACTATTCTAACCATTATATTTCACTATGTATGTCTCTGAATCGCTGCCAGTCTGCTTGCTGCCACTCATTGTGCAAATTCACCTTTCACATTGCACTACTGCTTCTGAATCCGTGCCATTGGATGTTGCATGTTTGTACATCCAAACTCTGTTTGGGTTGCATAAAGTATGCCTTGAATAATCCCAAATATTTTGTTGTCTAGATGACATTTTTATAATGTAATAATCTGCTAAATCAGGAAGCCTGCACAATGCAGTTCAGGAGTAATGAGACAGAGTTGTGCTTTTTTTCACTTTCTAGTAAGTGGAAAAATTCTGGCTTGTGTTCAGATTCTTCATGTTCTGTGAAAGGCAAAACAGCTATGTGTACAAAGTTTATTGATGGTAAAGGGTGTAATATATTCTGACAAAGCAGTGGACGAATTCCCCAACTTTTTGCAGTTCTGCTGATACTATGTTCTACTCCAATTGCATGTCATATAACACATTATTGTATACACACAGTTGCAGTTCATCACATTATAGCATGGTCTGCATGCGTTGCTGTTTATTTTTTAACATTTTTATTGGAATTTTAAGAACAAAAATGAACAGTAATAAAAGATTGATGATGAGGAAGGGGTAACAAAGGAGAAAGGAGGGAAGAGGAGCATCAGTCAGGCTTAATGCTTACAAATAAAGTCAGTCATATAATCAAAAATAGGAAGATTAACAATTTCAACATTAACTAATCAGAGAAAGAGTTATTAGAGACTATACACTCCTGCAACAAAGAATTAAATCCAGACCGTGAACTTAATTTCTGACATGAAGAAAAACTAAACTTACACAATAACAAATCCTGATGGCACTGCATTTTTATAAACATATCCAGAAAGCTATAGTAGGCAGCTGAACATTTTTCCAGTGCTTTGTAATATTATTGAAATGTTGGCACTCGAAATGTTGAGAAGCAAGAAGTTAAAAAAAAAAACCTGGAGAAGAGCGAATCTCTAAAATTGCTCTTCTCCTTTAAACTTCTTTTTTGCAGGGGGCATGCCCCCCTGCACCCATCATGTGAAGGCCAGCCAACCACACACCTGAACTTATATATACCAACTTTGAGATCCTCATACCTCAGAGAAAAGTCTAACATTCTGAGAAATGGAATTTCGGACTTACTATATGTAAGTCTGTTCTTTTGGCTATTCAGTCTCCATATTTTGTGACTCATTGTAGTATGTCCTGACGTTTCACATGATTAGCTTGTAATATACTTCCTAAAATGTGTTAATATGCTATGAAAGAAGAGTATGCGATTAGATCAATTCATTCATAACCACATTTTTCCATTTTTCACTTGGGGGCGAGGTGATCAATAAACAGTGACAATCATCTAGAGGCAATGTTCATTCCATGTGGTGGCATAATTACATAAAATCAAGAATGATAATATTATAACCATAAAGACATGATTATTTCTATATATGAAATGGGCTATTAGTATGTTCAGGCTATAAGGCCACTGTATGAACGTAATCACCTTTAGCTTGAAAATCACACCTCTAAACGTAATTGGGAGTATTTAGCAAAAATATTTAACTTTATACAGGATAAGAAAATGGCATTCAAAATGTTCCAGGAAAGAACAAACAAAAAAACTTAAGTGTGAAAAGTAGATGGAGTTAGATGCTGATAATAAGCTTGTTTCCTAAAAATTGACAGGTCATTCTTCTTCCAAAAGTAGCTTTGGTTTAAATCAAAAGACTGCAGACAAATAATATATATATTATCTGTAACTAACCTATAAGAATAAGAAACTGAACATGTTTTAATGTCCATGCACTCATTATTTTTACCAGTTATCTATAATACGCATGGTTAAAATGAATTATTTGAAATGATATCCATAAAATGATTCCACACATGTAAAGCCTTCATAGCTAAGACCAAATAGATAAAAAAATCTGACTTACACAAATTAAAAAATAGCTTTGGAAAAAGGAAATTACATTATTTCTAAAAAGTAATCCAACAACACATACACATATGTATATGTACATATAATATTTCTGTTAATTAAATATCGCTATTTGACATTCTTAATTGCTTTAAGAAGTTTAGCTCAAGATCAACCCTAGAAATTCTTCAAAATAATCAAAAAAAAACCATAAAGCATTTTAATATATAGCTCTGAATACCAATTTCTTAGACATAAATAGCCATTGATGAGAAATAGATTATTTGAATCTAGTATGAGGCCATGCCTACTACTATCAACCCTACTAATAATGTTAAGTTCACAAGTTTTCTAAAGGAGTTATAATCTCTTAATAGCCATAATGAAATTAAAAGATTTGCACAAATACAAGATTGTATAGGTTAATACCGGGAAATTGTATCTCTTCAAAAACATTGCTTTTATAAATATTGGGAGCAGCTACTCTGGGTTTTGAGGGATATCAACAAAACTTCATCAGTTTACTTTGATACAACTCTGTGACAAACTCTGGCAGGAAAATCATAGCTGTTGCTAATGGATATAATATATCACAAAGTAAAATCATCTTAATTACACTACATTTTCTTGAGAAAAACATTTACTAAACCAACTACCTGAATAGGAATCTATAACCATTTTTAAAAAAGGCTTTATTAGAATTTATAAACAATAGTTGTTTGAACACAATTTAATACCTGAATAGTTAATAGATTTATTTGACCAGCATATATTAGAAACACTATCCCCTTCATTCTTAACTGAAATATTGATTAGTAAAGCATCTGATTTTGATATGTTAACCTTAAAGTTTGAATTAGAAGAAAATAAGTTTATTTGTTCAACTTACTCCCTCCAATGGCCTGAGCCATTTAAAATTAAGTTATCACTTTACAGTTCAAACAAATGTTTATATCTCTAGAGCTGTAAGTGTTACTTGAAAGCTGTAAATGACAAACTATTCAACACAAGTAATCTTTATAGTGCTTGCATTCATTCAGTTATAGATCTTAAATGGATTTTAAAAGCCACAATAACCACAGTAAATATGAATTTTGTAATCTGTATCAACAGCTTATGATATTTCAGTAACCATTCAGGCAACACACATACTACCTGAGCACTTTCTTCATAGAACTGCTTAGCATCATGTGGATGCTTACAGCTGTGTCTGTGTCACTTCATTGTTTTTCTTTTAAACAATAAACGTCTTTATTAAATTATCATGTATGACATAGGCAATCATACCTTTATATAAATGAAAACAAACCATAGCGACATAATTTTCGTTGCAAACATTATACATCACTTATAATCTATTCAGTCATTGTCAATCAAGCATTATATTGCTCAGTCAAATCTTGCCTTCTTTTAAACCCCATTCCTCCAATGCATGCATTGTTTCCGCAGATCAGAATTTTCCCATGTAATTTGCTCCTACCCTTTTCTAAAGATCCCAGTTCCAGTTGTTTTATCTCTGTTACTATATTCATGACTTCTAGTACATTCGGTTTAGACTTTCATTTTCATTTTCTACTAATTGCTTTTTTGGCAACCACCATAATTACAAAGCCACCAAATTTACAAAGACATATGTCTAGAGCATTTATCCCTAGGTCTCTGCTGAAAATGGGCTTCGTTCCAAGTCAGTCTTTCATGGTAAACAAATGTTAAATAAATAAACAAATTAGACTCAGCAAGGCCTTACTATGTCTAGGCAGTTCTGATTCTGTATCATACCTTAAAAAATAGTTTCCTTAGTTACACCAATTTGCTCACCCAGTATCACTGACAGTGTAGTCTGCAGGGAATCTTTTAAGTCTGCCAATTCATTACACTCCCAGAAAATATGTTCCCAATTACCTATTTCCTCCCCATTACACCTCCAACATTTGCTGTCTGCCTGAGGAAAAATTCTTTGGTGTCTATTTGGTGTATAAGAATACCTTTGCAAAAACTTCCAAGCAAAAATACAAAATCTTGTAGACTTTGATGCATATTTGGGAGCCATACATATATCCTCCCATTGTTTCTTTGTGAATTGCTTATCCAGTCTCTCTCTTACCAATCCTTTCTAACCTCCTCTGAATGATTCTTATAGTTATCATGCAATATCCTTTTTAACATCAGCTTCTGGTCTAGATTCTACTAAAAACTTTACCAGTGCTGTTCTTTTGCTTAGGACCTCCCTATTTCTTTCTCTTTGCCTATACCGTGATATCAGTCCTTGATAGGGAAGGCAATCTCTAGCCTGCAGTCCAAATACATTATTGTCCTCTTCTCATTATATTACATTTCTCTCTCAGATTATTTGCTCCCGATACCTTTATTCTTTTGCCAGTTTTCTCCAATAAATTCTAACCCATCTTTCCTATTGTCTGTATCCCTAATTGCTGCCATCCCTATTATCAGCATCTCCTTTCTCCATTCCCATAGTGGCTTACTTATTAACATACTTTCTGCTTATTTATGAATATAATATTCTGTATGGTTATTGTTATTCTCCTTAAGGATCTGCATCCAAGATCCCAGTCTCTCCTTGTTTCTTCAGAGTCCCCCTTGTTTCATCATCATCCTTTCCACTTCGAGTTATAGGTTTCTGCTTGTGCTATGTATGGGAGACTTAACTGTGTAGCTCTGAAATACCCTATTCAAATTGGGTAATCCCAAACCGCCTTGTTCTATTGGAAGAATCACCTTATCCCACTTGACTCTTGCCATCTTCCCTTCCCAGATAAAATCATTCAGCTCTTTATTAATTGCTATCCACAACTTCTCCTCTGGGTGATAAAAGTATGCCTGACCTGGACTAAAACATTTTAACTGCTTGTATCTTGCTATCCATATCCATATAACAGATCTTCCAGTTTCTCAGTTTTTGTATTATCTTTTGTTTAGTCTCTCCCCACCTATCATTAGCTGCCACACCAGAATCCTTTTAATCCATACTCTGAAGTACTTTACTTCATCATGTCTCCCATACGTATGGCTATTGTTGAACCAATTATTATGTGGGTACATAATTTATAGCTATTGCTTTTGTTTTAGCTTCATTAATTTTGTATCCCAAAAAGATTTGAAACTACCTCAAGATGTAACACTGCAATGAAATGTCTTTTTGTGGTTTTATCAGGTATAAAATAACATCATCTGCAAATGCAGCCAGCTTTTCTTGACTGCCATACCAACTATATCCTTGAATTTCTGAGTCTCTTATTTTCAGTGCCAACGGTTCTAAATATAATGCAAATAACAAAGGGGAAAGAGGACACCCTTGCCTGGTTCCTCTGCTCAAATAGAAATTATCAGAGAGGAACCCACCCACATTAATTTTCACCTACCATCCCTCATATATTCTCCTAAGCAACCTTATAATTTTATCAGGGAATGCAGATGCTTCCATTATCCTACTCATAAACTTCCAGCTTACTCTGCATCAAGACCCACCAACAACAGTGATATTTTCTTAGATCCTGCTTCCCTCTTAAGATCTTGTTGTCAAATGTTTGCCTCCCCCCACAAAACCACACTGATCCATATCTATGAGTTTTGGCATCACCTTTCTCATTATAGACATAAACATCTTCTGATCATGGTATAGGATTGAAATGGGCCTGTATGAAGCTGGAGCAGATGGGTCTTTACCCTCTTTAGTTATTACAGCCATCACTGCCTTCTTGCAGGATGTTTGTACTTCTTCTCCTCCTCTTAAAATACTGTTAAATAAAACCTTCCAGATCTTTATCAGTTTTTCTTTTCTAGCTTCTAAACTTCCACAGGAATGCCATTTATTCCAATGGACTTTCCTGCGGATTGGTTATACATCATAATGTTTACCTCATTTCCTCTTATCCTGACTGCTAGTAGTTGGGCCTCATATACCTCTAACCTGAGCATATTTAATTCTTCCATAAACAAATTATCTTTGTACCTTTTCTTGATTTTCATATTTCTCTGCTTTTTAAAGACTTTCATAAAAATTTCCAAAATATTTCTAATACCTCTACAGGATCTCTTGTTTTCTTCCTTGTTATGGGCTCCCTAAGCTTGGCAACAACACATGTTAAAAGTTTCTGTGCTCTGGAGTTAGTATAAAAAAAAGTTGCTTAACAGCAATCTTTCTAACCTCATGCATATTATCGAGGTAATCCCTTATTTTCTGTTTAGCATTCTGCAATTGCTCCTCTTCATGTTTTGTGAGATTCCCCCTATTCTGCAATACTTTAACATTTGTCAGTCCCTCTAAATAATTCTTACTTCTTAACCATATCTCTTTCTTTTTTTTTATTTCCACCCTATTTTAACTGTACTTTTATTTTATCCCACTCCCTAGCTATATTTTCAGATGAAATTTCTATCTTCTCTAATAACACCCAATTAATTTCTACTACCCATTCCTTAAATTCCTCTCTTTTCAACAGATAGGTGGGAAAGCACCAGTGTCTCATTTTTATTTAATTACCCTGCATTTTTATTTTAGTTATTATTGGCGCGTGATCTGAAATAATTATTGGATGTGTATCAAAACTTTCAACTAAATGCACATGTTCCTGTGAAATGTAAATTCTGTCTAGCCTATCCCATTTTTTGAATCTTGGGGAATAATATTCATAAATTCATTCCGAACTCTTACTACTGAATTCACATCTTCCATGCCAAATATTTTCATAAATTTCTTCAAAAATCTACTCTCCTTTATTATATTTTAACTTCTGGGCCCCCAGACATATCTTCCATGCTGCAACTCAAATTCCAGTCCCCACCTACAGGTAATATTCCCTGCTGAAAGCTGAGTATTTTTCCCAGAATTTTTTTAAGCTCTATTATAACAGTTTTAGGTGGAATATACATACATGCCAGTAGTGTCCTAGTACTACAAATCTATCATTATTATCTTTTTTATCCTCTTCTATCACTATTTGAGCTACTCTTGCAATTTATATAAATAGCCCTCTTTTCCTTCGTTCCAGGTATTCTGCTGAACAACCATCCTGAAAACCTTTTCTTATCAAGTTCACATATTTCTTTCTAAATGTGTCTCCTGTAGCATAGCGAATTGCACTCTACATTTTTAGTATAGTTCACAACTTTTTTGTATGTATCTGTGAGACCATTTACTTTTAAAATAATATAGAAACCATCATTATGTTAAAAAGTTATTATTCCTACCTTTTATGTGTAACAGCTTTTTTAAGTATCTACTTTCCGCTTTTGTGTTACATGCATACAATGTCTAAAAGCTTGATCTTTTATGCAGTTTCTTGTCATATCCACTTGAGCCTATGTCATGTCTTACAAAACTTTTTGTTTTATTGAAAGCCCTCAAACAAACAAAAAAAAACCAAGTACACCCCAATACACTCCTAAAACCTGTTAATTTAATACTAACACACAAAACTATGTACATATTCAGATATTAAAGTTTTACCCTCCTAATAGGAACAATTGCCCCAAACTGACAGCCACACTGATAGACTTGGGTTAACCTAAGATACGGGGTTATCCATGCTAAGACACATGGTACAGCCTGTGCTTCTACTAAGTGCTGTTGGTTTTGTCTTATCTTTATCTCTCTCCCAGATTGGGATAACACTTAAATGCTTTCAGAAAACATGATCTCCTAGCCATGGAAAGAAAACCATTGAAAGAAAGATTCTGTTTTTATTGCTCTTTATCAAATTGCTTCCATGGAAACATGAGAACCAGATACAGAGTTGCTTCTACAAGCATTTATTTATTTGCTAGAGGAAAGCTTTATTATAGTCAATGTTATTTTTATTTATTTGCTTTCTCTTAAAATGTATTACTAGATCAAGCCAAGGGCCTTAATCCAGTCATCCCCCTATGCAAGAATGAAAAAAAAACACATAACATATTTTCTTTTGACCAGACTTTTCTTCCTTTTTATGTTGCAGTGCCTACATTTCTTAAAACTGAACAAGGAAATAGACAGAAGTAGGAAAAACAGGGGAACTTGTTTACTTTAGTAGTCCCATTACACTTGAAAATAACTGAGACAACTTTATAGTATGCAGATTATATTATGCAAAATTAATAACAAAATTTTGTTTTACTTACATTAACACTCTCCCTCCTCTTCCCCTCTCCTAATTGCTCTTCCAAACATCAATGACATAAAGTAGGGCATATGCTTGAAAGTCCCCAAGTTTAACAAAGTCAAACAAGTCCAGCATTTCCAGATTTTTTTGTTCTCTCAAATTTTACAAACATAATTAATGTGTTGTAACCCCACATTTTTTGTCAATATTCAAGTTGATGATTTTGTTTCTGTTTAGCCCCATCTCCTGAATCCAGTCTCTGCTTCATTTCCAATATACTCTCAGTTCTTCTAGTCAACTCTTGCTTTTTCTGTCTCTCATGCATTTTTCATTGAACCATTGGAAAAGCTTCCACTGGCACAGTCTCTCTGCAGTCTTTATTACCAGAAGAATGAGAAGCAGAATATCCTTCTGTTTCACAGCTCACTTTTTGTTGGACAGACATTTGTATTTCCTCCTCAGCATCTTCTGCATCAAAAATGATTTTGTCCCTCCAGGAAAGACTATTCTGAAGATAGATGGGTACAGCAGTTTGAATCTCATGCCTGTTCTCAACATTCCCTGATTAATGGAATAAATGAACTCCTCTTCTGCCTGGTGTACAGTGAGTAATCATTTTCTACGAACACTCTACTGTCTCTCACGTTTAGTACTTTGTCCTTCTGCCACAGTTTTGTCTGAATCAACTCCTACTACTGGTAGGATTGTATTTACTATTACTTTTACCTTTACTATTAAAGGTCTAGGTTGCTTCCTCATGACCAGGTTTGGAGCATACACCTGATGTGCCCTTTCATAGGTTCATAGGTTGGTACTAGGCTATCAGCCCTAGAGCCTATACAAGCCTAGCCATAACAATTCCCTGGCTATTTCTTCCCACATTATTTACTTTTCTGGACCACTGTCTAGCAGGGTGACTGACGTGATCCCTGGGGTGAATTTCCTTTCTCCCATCCAATCGTCAAGGTTCCTCTTGAAGAGGTCCAAAGAGGCACTCTGCTTTACATGTATGGGCAATCTATTCCAGAGTCTGGGGAGTCTCTGGGTCAGGAACCTATCCCTCCAGCATGTTTTGTTTATTGTGATGACAAGGTTTAGATCCCTGGAGCGTGTAGCTCTGAGGGATTGGGATTTCTTTAAGTTTAGCATGTCCAACAGCTCTGGGTTTGACATGGCCTTGTATGTTAAGCAGAGATCGCCTCTGAGTAGTCGATATGTGACAGAGTATAGCTGGAGTTTTTAAGGCGGTCAGCGTAGGGCATCTGCTTTAGGCCTGTGATTCTTTTAGTGAGGTATTTCTGAGGCCTTTCCAGTTGTTGCAGATGTCTTGAGAGGTACATACCAAATGGGGCATTGTATTCTATAATGGGTCTAATGAGGGATGAGTACAGTGGGACAATGACCTCCTTTTTTCTGGATGAAAAGCCCTTCATGATGAGGTGTGCCACATAGAAGGATTTCCTGACAGTTGTGGCGATGTGGTTATCGAAGGTGAGACCACTGTCCACCTGTGTCCCTAAGTCTCTTATCACACTTTCTATGTTTAGTGTACTGCCACCTATATGGTAATTCATGGATACATGTTTTTTCCCAAAGGGGATAACAATACATTTCTTGGCATTGAGCTTGAGCCCATGGCTCTGGCACCAAGCATCTGTTTCTGTAAGGCCCTTTTGTAGAGTATCCACATCATTTGGGGATTCAATAATGGCTCTCAGTTTGCAGTCATCTGCAAACTTTGTTAGCCAGAGTCCCGTAGTGTTGACCTGTACTTCAGAGAAGTAGATGCCAAACAAGAGCGGCCCCAGGACTGAACCCTGACGTACTCCACTTGTCACTTGTCTGGAGCTGGATTTGGAGTCGGCTACTTTTACAGTGTGGGTTCTATCAGTAAGCCATTTAGCAACCCATTGGGTGACATAGGGATTAATGCCCAGCTTAGTAAGTTTATCTATGATTCCAGAGTGGGGGATGGTGTCAAAGGCCTTGGCAAGGTCTAGATAGGCTGTGTGGACCACCTTACCTTTGTCCATGGCTCTGGAGACTGATTCATAGAAGTCAATCAGGTTCAGGAGACAAGATCGGCCCTTCACAAACCCAAACTGGGTGGGGTCCAGTGTTTGAAGGTTGCCAATGTCTTTGTTTATAAGTTCCATGATAATACGATCCATGGCCTTGCAGATAAGGCTTGTCAGACTGATGGGACGGTAGTTTCCGGGATCCAAGGTGGATCCCCCCTTGTGGATTGGGATAACTGTAGCTCTGCGTCACTCAGTGGGCACGAAACCTGAGGTGAGGCTATGATTAAATATGACACTTAGGTGAGGTGCCAGTTCATATTGTAGTTCATGTAGTACACAGCCCGGGATGTAATCTGGTCCCATGGATGCTGTATTCTTGGCTTTAGAGAGTGCGTTTTGTACCTGTGTGGCCGTTATTACTGGAATTTGGCAATCTTCCGGTATTGAGATGAGCAATTTAGGGGGTGAGAGGGGGATGAAGTTGGCACTGAATCGATCTGCCAGGATATTGGCAATATCCTTTGGATCAGTATATTTAATGCCATTCTGTTTTAGCTCAGAGCAGATCTGAGCATTGCCATTTAGATTCTTGACATAGTTATAGAATGCTTTGTGGTTGTCTTTGGAATCTTTGGCAATTTTATTTTCGTAACTAGCTTTGGAGGATTTTATGAGGCATCTCAGTTTCTTACTGAGGCTAGTAAGGGAGTTTTTTGCAATCTGGTATTTTCCTCTTTTCTGCAAAAGTTTCTTCCTTTTGTTGTAAAGTTTGTTTATGGCAGGGGAACACCAGATTGGCTTCCTTTTTTTGGATGAGAGCATTTTGGTTCTATTTGGGATGGCACGATTCATGCATGAGTGGATGTGCTCGTACAGTGCCTTAGTGTAGGATTCAGCAGTTGAACTTTCAGTTCCTGTCTGCATGGGTGTCATGAAGTTTGTCACTTCTGACTTGAGTAGCATGAAGTTGGCTTTGGAGAAGTTTTTTATAGTGGTTTCTTTACTGGGGGGTGGGGGTGGGATGTGGATGTTAAGGGTGATTAGCTTATGGTCAGACCTGACTAACGAGGGGGTGACCATAGGTATGGAGCATTGATTTCTCATGTTGGTAATGACCAGGTCTAGGATATTGGAGCTCCTCGTGGGACTATGGATTAGTTGATCCAGGGCATTGGAATTTATGAATTCCAAGAACCGTTCAAAGGTGTTGGGACATGAGTAGTTTTCCCAGTTAATGGCAGGGTAGTTAAAATCACCCAGTATTAGGGTGTTTGGTTCTATCTTAATATTTTCCAGTATGTTTAGAAAGGTGTAGTGAGAATCTTGGGGTATGGTGGGGGATTTGTAGCAAGCTACAATTTGGATTGCAGTCTTACCTAGTGTTAGTTGCACTTGGAGAATTTCAGACACATTGTGTTGGCCAACTAGCCTGGTGGTGTGAATATCCTTGGTGAATATTGACACTCCTCCACCTTTAGTGTTTCGGTCCTGGTTTGGTGGCCGAAAGGTGTGGTAGGAGTTGTAGCCTGGTATTGCAGGGGTGCTCTCTGGAGCCTTGAACCAGGTCTCAGTTACTGCACAGATATCGATGTTCTCCATTTTTAGGAGTGCCTCGAGCGACTGCATTTTGAGGTTTAGACTTCTGGCATTGAGTAACATTACCTTCAGATTTTGCATGCTTGTACCTGTTATGGTGGTGGTTTTGTCCTTTGAAGTTTGCCTAAAAAAGGCACTATAGGGGTGGCAAGAGCCTTAGCCAGTAATCTGAATCCCAGGGGCGACAGGTGCAGACCATCTCTGGCAAAGCATCGTGGTCTGTCAATCATGTCACCCTAGGCAGACAGATACTGGATCCTTTTTGAATGACAACATAAGCTTAGCCAATTGTTGAAGTCAATCATTTTATCCTTATATTGTGGTATCATTCTGGGTGAAGGCAGGATGCTACTCAGGGCTAGGGTCATACCTGCCTGGGCCACATGATCCGAGAGCTCTTCCATGTCTCTTTTCATGTAGTCCAGGGAGGTATGTCTCAAGTCATTCACTCCAACATGGACAATGACAGAGTCATATTTGTACTTGTTGTGGAGTGACTTGAGTGCATGCGTTATGTGGCAGATCCTGGCACCCGACAGGCAGCTGACTGTAATTTTCTCCTTATTCAACCTGGTGAGAGGGACATCAGTGTGCGGACTATAGAGTCACCTATGACTAAAGTGTTAGGTACATTGTCTTGCCTTAGGGGCTGTTGCTGGGTGGCACACTGGTGTTGTGAACTATGTGACACATTGGTTGTGATTGATGTTTGTTTGCGTTTCAGCTTCAGAGGTCTTTGTTGCTTGGGCAGGTTACAGTTAAGGGCCTCTGCATATGTGGATTTAGTGTTGCTATATGTGGGTGTTGGTGGTGTGGGTTTAGAAGGGCTATGTGTTGCTTGAGGTGTAGTGTGGGTGTTAACCTTCTCCTCTTGACTGTTTAGCACAATCTTGGGTGGAGAGAGCTTTGCTTCCATTTTGGCTATGTAAGTGCATCTCTCACAGGTTGTAGTGTTGGGTGGTAGGAGGAGAGGGTTGTCTGTGTACATGAGGCAATTGCTGCATTGCCCCAGTATGCCCAGATTCACCAGGTGGACAGGAGAAATCACCAGAAGCTGACCCTTGGACATGCCTGGTTTGGGGCTTTTTTTTTCTTTGTAAAGTATAGGAGCTGTTTCCTTAGCAAGGTATAGGCTGTTTAGTGCCTACTAATAATTTCTCCTTGTTAACAAGGAGAGTTCAGTGTTTGTATGAGTTTAAGGCTTCCTAGTGCTTTCCAGCAGGTATTAGAGAAAGTGCTAGTCACAGGGATGCTTAAAGGTAAGACAACTCCTGGTGTGGAATATCAGCACAGTTGTTTATTTGTGTTTTCCTAAATTAATACAGTCTATTCCTTCTAGCTTCTCTGGTACAGCAGAAAATCTCAGGTTTTCCAGCATCCTCCATTTTCTAAATCTATTATTTTTTTAAATATCTATTCTTGAGCATTCTCATATTCAGCCAGCCTTTTCTTCATTTTGACTTCTTAGTTTTGCAGTTTTATTATCTCACTTGAATTTAAAGCTTCTTCAAATTTTCCAGCCTTTTGTTTGAGTTGATATACTCAATCAATGCTGACATTCAGGCAGTGCATTACTAGCCAGTTACTGAAATGTATCCAAAACTATGAGTTTATTGGGTCTCTCTTCTGAGTTTCTGTTTTCACAATGAGGGAGCTGAAATTAAGCTGTTACTCAATGTGCAGTGATCTTGGAAGTCCCTTGTGTCACTTGATTGTTGAGATATTTAGAGAAATATGAACATTATTACTGTTCAAAAACATAGCCTAAAGATAATATTCCATCTCTCTTTATCTGCCCTTCACAGAAGTCAAGTATCAGTAGAGTTGCATTTGCCATTATTTAAGCTTTAAGATGAAATATTCTAATACTTTATGTGCAGCAAAGTTTTGGAGTTTTTTTTTTTTTTTCAAAACAGGTTTATTGTTTTAACATATAAGAGAAATATCATAACAATTTTATACAAGTAATTAAAAATAGGTATTATTATAATATTCAACAAAACAACTAAAGTATTTACAAAGACATCCACTACAATCAGATCAATTAATTAAACTAAAATACCATGCTATTGAAATTAAAATTTTTTTAACAAATTTTGTAAATTATCCCATACAATAAAATAAGATGTTTTTCTGTTTGTTCTAGTCCTAATTGTGTTTATTTCCATATGGCACACTATATTCATAACATTTTTAAATTCATTGCACGAAGGAGGTGTATCTGAAATCCAATTTCTAGTTATTATTTTCCTAGCCACTGCTAGAATAGACCATAACAAGGGAAGCTTAACCTTTTTAACACTTTGAGGTACAGGTGTGTTGAATAATATAAGAGATTTAGAAATAATGAAATTATCTGTAAAAAGAGCCTGCAAAAATTCATTAATTGACTTCCAGTATTCTTTCAATTTTATACAGTCATAAAACATATGAGCCCAGTCAGCATTAATTTCTACATTACATCTCTTACATAGATTATCTTTATTATTTATTTTATTCATAATCAAAGGTGTATAAAAAGATCTATGTAAAAATTTCCATGTATAAAGTCTCCAGACAATGGAAGAAAGTTTTGGAGTTTTTAATGCAAATATGAACAAGCCATGTTTGACCCCTAGAGGCAACAATAGGATGTAACTGCATAAACACCTGTAGACATCACTAGGCTGTAGTGAGGTAAATAATTCTGGACTATTATAGTTTAAGAGCACTTTTTAATATAGCATCAACATATAACCATGTAGTGTTATAAAAACAAGAACCACAGTATATATGCAAAAAATAATCTTTGACCCCATAAGTATGGAGTTCAAAAGATAATATTGAAAGCATTTTGTATGTCACTGGTGGATAAACCCTGCACAAACTTTAGTAATAATGAACCCAAGGAGGAATTCTCTTCCCACTGACTCTGAACAAAAGCATCTGGGGCTCCATCTACATCAGCACTTATCGTTACTTTAAAATAAATGGAAAGAGGCTGATAAAGTGCTAAACCAACTTAAATAAACATACAGGCTCTTTTATCTCCAAAATGAGGACACTCGGCAAGCAAAAGGCATGAATATGCTAATTTCAAAGCATGAATATATGATTCCTTTCATTGCAATAAACATGCTTTGAGTGTTGCCCAAAATTACAAAAAATGTAAATAAGATATTGAGATTCTTGTGCCTATCAGATTGCAGAGAAGAACACTGTGAGACAATTAAAAAGTCCAACTTGTTGCCACTTTCAGCAAAAGTCTTCTAGTAAATTCAGAAACATTTACACTGATCAGTTATTCTTTTTTTTTATTAAACACCTTTAATGAATTATCACTTGTGACATTGGCAATTTTACTTTTATATAAAAGTAATCAAACAGTATTAACAAGTTCACGTTTACAAACAGTATACTTCACACAAATCGCTATGCATTATGTAACCTAAGCAACATTGCATAAATCATTCAATTCCTGCTTTTTTTAAACAAGAAACATCTTTATTAAACCATCACTTGCGACACAGGCAATCATACATTTATATAAATGAAAACAAACCACACTGACACAATCCTATTTGCAAGCATTGTACACCACAAAGCATAATGGCACACTCCCAGTTGCAAACATTATACATCACTTATAATCTACTCAATCATTTTCAGTCACACTTTACATAACTTATTTAAGTCCTGCTTCTTTTAAACTTCATTCCTCCCCTGTATGTATTGTTCTCACAATTCCCTTTCTTTCCTATGTAGTAAGCTTCCTATCCTTTTCTAAAGATATAAATTCCAGTTGTTTCAGCTCTGTTACTATAGTCACTACTTCTAGTATAGTTGGTTTAGCTTTTGATTTCCATTTTCCAGTAATTGATTTTTTTGGCAGCCACCATGACTAGACACAGCAAGGCCTTACCCTGTCTAGGCAATTCTAATTCTGCATCATACCTTAGAAAACTCATCTCCCTCCATACCTCTCAACCTGGAAACATCAAAAATCTGGACAAAGGCCCATGAAAAATGTGTACAAATCTGTATGCTGATTAACATAAAATTTACATACATAATTATGCAACCCCATCCACTCCAACAGAATTGTGGGATACCAACTTTCAAATGCAAACTGAAGAACAGACAACCAAAATATGTCTCCAGCCCAGACCCTATAGTAAATGGTAACCATTTTGTTTGAAATGTGTAGCAATGATGTTCACTGGGAAGGGAGAAGATGATGAACCTTAGAATTTTGTTTTTGGTTACTTGCAGTATGTTAGTTTTGTGGTAAAAGTAGGGCATTTAATAGTAGGCAATATTCTAATCTTAGCAAAAGAATATTATAGTTTGCTAGGACCTCCAAAAGTCATTCTCAATGGCCTACGGATCAGTAGCATAGTTTGAGTTTGTGCTGCCAGGGGCTGTCTTTATGTTTGCCACCCTTCCCCCCTCACACAATCATTGTGGAATTGCCCCCCAGCCCTCCCCCTGCAGCCAGTCCAATGTCCCATTAATTGGCTATTTCTCCCCATTTACAATAAGCAATGTAATGTGGGTACTGCTCTACTTCTGCAATGATTATTTGGATTTCATTTAAAACTTTTATTTTACATTGTTATAGCACAAATACTAATAGACATCTGCTAAACAAAGTCTCACAATGAAAATAGACTTAGCATTAAAACTTCTCTGCCCTTGAAACACATACTCATTAAAACAGCATTGGAACCCACATTCAACGAAAATGCATCTGGCCAGTGGTGGATAAAGATTACCTTTGGGCTGTTTTCAAATCATAGGCCCCTTGCACCTTGCACATGAAACATACATGTGTTCTTTGATACACCTTCCTGACTGAATTAAATTACATTCCTTGTATAATACAACACAATTGTTACCATTTTAAATGTATTGTTTTGAACATTTTTCCAGTAAGCAATGAAATAAAATGCATGAACCAATAATGACAAAACTGCCCAATTCAGAACATTTCCATCATAAAAGTTTACTCAAACTTCTACAATGCACCAGTATCAGTAAATATGCACAATCTCTGCAGAAGTAAAATTCATCTAAATAATTCCACACTGAAGAGATTTGTAAGATCTGTAACTAATGAAGTGGCTGCTGCTAGCAAACAACTTTATATTTCATTGTTTCATCTACAAATAAAGTGCCTGTTGCCCTTGAGGAATAAATTGTCTATGTTACATAAAAACAATGATAAACTAGTAATATTGCAATAGGGAATGGATGGCAAACTGATAACATGTTCATAGTTATTAGGTATCTCTGCCAAAGAGGACATTCTCAGGACTGCAGCATCCACCCCCTTTAAAAGTACAACACAGTATGGTATCAGAAATCCATCTATATACTGTGGGAGTAGAACCCACAACCTTCTGCATCAAAAGCAAGTATTGTGTTGTTAGTAGCACAGCAATCCTGCAAACCAGACTCCAGCAATATATAGACAGAACTGCCAGATGTGCAAGCTGACTTTAAAAGAGATATAGACAGCTGAAATCAAATAGCCAGCATCCCACTGGATAATAGAGAAAGCAAGGGGTTGTCAGAAAAACATTTATTTTTCTAAAATGTTTGGGTGTATGCAATGGCATGCTCTCAGAGAAGATGGGATAAAGGGTCACATTATTTGCCTTCTGAGGAATCTCTATATAGACCAAGAACCAATGAGACTGAATATTGAAGAATTAGTCAGTTCAAGACTCGGAAATTAGTACAATAAGGATATCATAGGATCATATGAGGTTACTAGGCTATTGACCCAGCGGTCATTTTAAGTCTACCCATTTTATCCCAATGTAATGCCATAGATACTCTAGTTAATACCCATGATTGTATGTAGTAATGACTGCCCATGTCCCAAAGCATTGTGGACACTATCCTCAGCAAGAATTTATGGTGCCCCATCCACACGTCCAGGTTCCTTTTGGACAGTGTCATAGAGGTGCTCTACTTGTCATGAATTGGCCACCTATTCCAAAGATATGACAGTTGCTGGGAGACAAATCTGTCCCACCAGCATGTCCTGTTCAAGTTGCAGGCCATCTTTTGGTCCCTGCAATGAGTATTTCTAGTCTCATTTGATTTACAGATGTGCAGCAAATTCATTACATAAGTCTCCCCTAAGAAGTCTATAGAATACTGAGTATAGTGTCAGGGACTTTATTCGGTCTGTATAAGGCACAAGCTGGAGTCCATTGATCTTCTTAGTTAGAAACCTCAGAGGTTTCTCCAATTACTGCAGGTGCTTTGTACAGTACATGCTGAAAGGGGCATCATAATCAATTATGGTCCTGATTAAGGATGTGTATAGAGGGGTTATAACCTCCTTTACTCTAGAGGCATTGTCTTTGCTAATCAATTGTGCTATGTAGAACACCTTCCTTATTACAGTAGACACATGGTGGTCAAAGCTAAGGTCGCAGTCTTACCAGTTCTTAGGTACATAGGGTGCATACCTCTCAACATCTAAGACCAAGAAATCTAGACAAAGCTATATAAAATGGGGGGACAAAGGCCCAAAAATAGGGAAAAATTTTAAATATTGCTCTTACAAACTTAGTTGATAGAATAACAGATTATGAATTAGCATGAATTTTCTGAAAAGCATGAAGTCTGTAACTCAAATGCCTGTCATTATTTTTTTACTTTACTCCTCAGTGATTTGCCAGAAAACCAAAATTTTATGAGGAACAGACTAAAAATATGAGGCAAAAATCTGGACGTTCTGCGAAAATTTGTACAGTTGAGAGATATGATAGGGTATTGTTAATTTGATAGTGTGAATGGACATTGTTTTCACAGAAGGGAATGATGATGTATTTTTTTGCATTCAGTTTGGGACCATGACTAAGACTCCAGTCACTGGCCTGAGTAAGACCGTCCTGAAGTATACAGACCTCATTTGAGGATTCAGTAATTGAACCCAGTTTGCAGTCACCCGCAAACTTCAGCCATAGCCCCTTAGTTTTGGCTTGAACTTCTGAAAAGTATACACCAAACAGTAGAGGGCCCAGCACTGACTCCTGTGGCACCCCGCTGGCAACAAGTCTGTTGGTTCATGTGGAGTCACCCACTTTGATAGTGTGTGACCAGTTTGTGAGCCAGCTGGTAATGCATCTCACAACAAAGGGTTTACATTCAGTTTTCTAAGTTTACCAGTACTACCTGAGTGTGGGCTTTTGTCCAAGGACTTTGCCAAGTCGAGGTGTGCTGTGTGCACAGATTTTCCCTCATCAATGGCCCTGGTCACATTTCAAAGAAATCCACCATTTTTAACTAGAAGGCTCTGCCCTTGGAGGTCATCCATGTCATTATTTATGAGCTCCATGATGATACATTCCATGGCTTTACAGATGAGACTGATCAGTTTATGGGTCTGTAATTCCCTGGGTCGGTTGCTAAGCCACCTTTGTGAAGGGGAATAACTGTTGCTGTTCTCCATTCCACAGGAAGAAAGCCTGTGGTTAGGCTGTAATTGAAAAAGGTACTTAATGGTGATGCTAGTTCATGTTTTAGTTTGTTTAGAAGACAGCCTGGGATGCTGTCTGGTCCCATTGAGGCTGTGTGCTTTAATGACTTGCAGTTTGGATATGTAGGATGCAGGGGAGTTGGGAACAAGGTTTGCGATAACCTTGGCAGGGATAAGGAAGCAACATTTTTGCCAAATCTGTCCGCTAGCAGATTTGCTATAACTGCAGGATCAATGTGTGAAATACCTTTAGTCACTAGTGGGGCACATGCTTGGTTCCTACCTTTTAGGTTACATATATAGCTGTAAAAGGCCTAATGGTCATCCTTGGCTGTCATTGCTAAATTTTTCTCAAAGTTACCCTTAAAGTATTTGACAGATTGTCTTATTTTCCTGTTGAGGCTGAGGAGGGTGCTTTTCCATTGTTGAGATCTCACCTTACTTGGGGCTCTGGCTTTGATTCTTTCTGGAACAGCCAAGTCTATAAACTTATGCAAGTGATTGTACAGGGCTTTAGTGTAACCTTTGGTACAGTTATCACTTCCAGCTGGGGGAAGAGCTTGGAAAGCATTTATAACTTCTACTAGGAGGGTATAGTTTGCTTTGGGGAAATGTTGGAGCCTGACTTCACCCTTTGTGAGTTCTGGTGTTAGTGCCAGTTTGAAGGCGACTGATTTGTGGTCAGATTTGACTAATGATAATACAACAGTTGCGGTGGTGCATCTGTTTGTCATGTTAGTGAGGACAAGATATAGTATGTTTGTTACTCTTGCTGGGGTTTGAACAGTTTGCTCCAGAGCATTTGAGTTAACAAAGTCAATGAAGTTTTGCACTAGTGAGTTACGACTAGCGTAGGTTTCCCAGTTGATGGTGGGATAATTGAAATCCTCCATGACCAGAGTGTTTGGTAGTATTTGGATTGACTCCAGTTTGATCAAGCAGGCCTCATGCACATGATGATCCATGGAGGGGGATCTATAACTGGCTATCACCTGAATGGGGGTTTTACCTACAGTAATCTGAACTTGGAGTAACTCCATGGAGTTGTCCAATCTAACTAGCTGGGAGGTGAATTTATCCCTAATATAGATAGAAATACCGCCTCCTTTGGTTCTCACAAGTTCTTTTTGTGGTCTGAAGTGTGGAAGGCATTGTACTCTCTGAAGCCTTGAACCAGGTTTCTGTGACTGCACAGACATCTTCATCCTCTAGTGATAGAAGTGCTTCCAGAGTATGCAGTTTTTGGTTTAAGCTCCTAGCATTTAGCGGTATAACCGTTATGTTGATATGGCTGGTAATTTTCATGTTGGCAATTTTGTTTTTGAGACCTTGCCTAAAAAAGGTACTATAGGGGAGGCAAGAGCCTTTGCCAGCAGCTGAAAGCCAAGTGGTGCCAGTTGCAACCTTTCTCTGGCAAAGCAGTGAGGTTTTTAACCATGTCATCCCAGGCTGACAGACACTGGATCCCCTTTGAATGACATGGAAAACTAAGCCAATTATTGAAATAGATCATTTTTTGTTTATACTGTGGCATCATTCTAGGTGAGGGTAATATGCTGCTCAAGGCTAAGGACATACCTGCCTGGGACACATACTCGGAGAGCTCAATCATGTCTCTCTTCATATAGTTCAGTGAAGTACGTCTCAAGACATTCACTCCAATGTGAGCTTTGACAGAGTCATAATGGTACTTGTTGCCGAGAGACCTGAGTTCATGCATGATCTGATGAATCCTGGCATTGGACAGGCAGCTGACCATGACTTCTCCTTATCTAACCTGGTGAGTGGGCTATCCGTGTGTCTCACTATGTCTTGTTATCCTAGTAATTTAATTTATACATTAAATATATCATGTTAGCTGAAATGAATGGTGGAATTAAAATTGCTGGAAGAAATATTAAAAAATCTCAGATATGCAGACAATACCACTCTGATTGTGGAAAGTTTGGAGAAGGACCTGAAGAGTTTGTTGAAGAAGGTGACAGCAGAAGAGCACATTGACTGTTATTTTGCTCAGCATTAAAAATAAAATTATGCCGTCTACAATTTGTGATGAATCTGACTTTCCATCATGTTTTATTTATCTACTGCTGAAGATTTAGACCCTGCTTGTTGTATTTGTGGAACTACTAGACCAGTGGAGATACAAATGATCCAGGACAACTGGGTTTCTAATGGTGTGGAAGGCAAGGTATAGATGTCCCCTCAAAAGTCTAGGGATATTGGATACAGGGATGGTGCTTCTAGCTTCTTTTAATAGCTCAGTGTCTTTTAGCCTGTGATCCTCTTAGTTAGGAATATCTGAGGTCTTTCTAGTCATTTCATATGTTCAGTGAGATGTAACATGAAGGGGGGATTGTATTTAATAATTGGTCTGATCAGTGCTGAATGTAATTGAACAAAGACCTCTTTAGATCTAGATATTTCCTTAACAATCAGCTGTGCTAAGTAGAGGAATATTTGACTACTTTTGTCACATCATGATTGAAGGGGATTGCAAATTATCAATCCATGTTTCAAGGCCCCTAACTACGCTTTCCTTTTATAGTGAGGTATTGCTTATAATGCATGTTGAGTGGAGGGGTTGTATACCAAATGTGAGTATATTGCACTGTTTGCATTTAAACTGGGTATATTATCAGTATACTAGGTATTTACAAGTGTTAGTTCTTGATGAAGGGTTTGGGTATCAGAGGGGGCCTTGACAATATATCCTTTTGGTCACTCAGCACAGCATTCCTGAGTCTTACCACGTGTCTAGGGTATATAGAATACTGCTTTTGTTTAGTGTAAATAATGGATGCATTTCAAGAACACACATATCTAATTGTCAGTGTTAAAACACTAACTGTGGAATAATGGTCCTTGATACTTTATCAATTAACAAAGATAGGAGGTAGTTGTTGGTCACTGTCTCCTGAGGACAATATACCCTTAAACATCAGACCTGGCCACTCTGACTGCTCTTCTAGGATAATGGAGTCATGGACTTGGATTTACAGAGAGCAGTTTCCTTTTGACATCACATGGCACCAGCATGCTATGCTTTTTATTTTGCACTCTTTGCCTCCACAGCCTGCTGATTTTTTATTTGCAGTTTGTTTACTGGGAAAGTCCATTGGCCCGGAATGAGCCCTTTTTCAATGGAGGCCCTGGGAGAAAAGCTCCAAGTACATATATTCAGAAATAGTAGCAGCATAAATCACATCAACTGATAGCAGCATAAATCACATCAAGGTTCATACAGGGTAATTATGAAAATAACAATCAGCAGAAGTTATTACAAACATACAGTAATAATAGCAACATAGATCATAACAATATTAATACGGGGTAACTGTGAAGGTAACAATCAGCAGAAGTTATTGTTGACAATTTTACAAGACAGAAAATAACAGGACTGTGTGGCATGTCATAACAGGACTGTGTGGCATGTCAAGGTTGTAGGTTTATGGTCTGCTAAGCAATTGGATTACTTTGTGTTAGATAGCCTATAGTGTTGGCATGTTACCGTGGCAATGCAAGTATGGTATAAAAGTTAGGAGGGGTGGGAACAGGAGCACTCTCATTTAGAAGAGAGAGAAGAGTAGAGTAAGGTCTTAAAAGTTGAGAGGTTCCAGGCAGTTTGAATATGAGGGGGAAGAGAATTCTATTTCCGTGCAATTGAAAATGATAAGAGAGATTGGCCTGGAGTGCGCAATGGCTTGTACACTTCAAGTACGTTCTGATTGTTAGATCTGAGGGATCGGTCAGGAAGGTGCATGGTAGGGTTGGAAGAGAGAAATGGGCATTCAGAATGTTTGGAAATGAGTTTATGGACAGTGGAGAATTGAATATAAAAGAGGAAGTTGGGGAGCTCTAGTCAAGTTTACTGAGTGTGAGGAGTCACAGTGGTGAGAGGAAGATTTGGCGCTTGTAGCAAACTTTGAGATTTTGTTGTAGCAGGATGACAGTTTAGATTTAAGGGTGGCTTGTAGGTTGGTAAGGATAGGAGCTCCATACATGAGAGAGGGGATGAAGTAAGTAGTTGAGAGGGTAGGTTTTGTAGAGGATGTTCGATAGTGATTGTGGGGGAAAAGCATGCCGAGTTTCTGGTGAATTTTCTTAATGTTAGTCTGAAGGTGAATGTCAAACTTTAGTTGTTTGTCAATAAGGACTCCTAGAAGCTTGGTATGGGGGACTATTTCAATCTTATTATGGCTTATTATAGAGAAGACATTTTTGTCTATTTTGGTGTTTTTAGTTGGGGTATATAGCATGATTTTGGTTTGGGATGCATTGAGAGCCTTCACTAAAGCCAGTCGTTCCATGTATTCCCCATTAGCAGGGTGAAGTCCATATATTCCCCATTACCAGGGTGAAGGTTGTTCAGCAGGGGCCATCATTCATATAGCTGTTAGTGGTGATTTGATTTTTTTCTGCTTAATTTCACCACCCTAAATGCATACAATTAATGAGGCATAGGAATGGGTATGTAATGGGCTGATGGCAGAGGTAATCTCTCAGTTCCACAAGGTATGTTGCCTCCAGGCAGCCCTATCTAATTCCATAAAAATGAGTGGTGAGCCCCCCAATCTCCATCAGAGAGATAGCACAGCCAATGTGCTCCTACGTGTGTACAAATACCACCTCCTCCCTCCATAAGAGGCAACCAGGACAAGCTCCTTCACCACCAACCCCGGCCTGGATCCTCCATTGTCAGGGCCAATAATGAACTCTGGTCTGGTCTCTAAGTTTGCAGTTGGGAATCCATCCCCTGTGCTATGGAGCCAGGTTGGCTATAACATGCCATGCAAACACATATCACCTGCAGATGTATCTGAAACAACTTCTATACTATAGTTTTGTTTCAATGTTTCACTGTGTTTATTGTTCAAACACTAAGTCTCACTTAAGGCCTTCCAAACGTTTGCCTCCTATTAAGCTGGGTTAACAAGCCTTATTTCCAATCAATTTACCCAATTCCTTTTTATATAACTGCAGGCTGTCTGCTTTTCTTATACTTAGTGAAACAACATTCTACAGCAATCTAGCTCTTTTATGAAAACCATTTTCATTCTGTTTTACATATCTTTGGCACCCCAACTAATTCACCATTGTTTCTTGTCTTCTGTTCATGCCTGTTAAATTCAGCTTCCACTGTAGTTGGCCATTACAGTGTTGTTTCTTCACTTGAAGATTAGCATAAGGCATACTTCTCAACTGTCCATATTTTCGCAGAATGTCCAGATGTTTGCCTTATTTTTTTGGTCTGTTTCTTCAAAACTTGTGGTTTTCTGACAAATTATTGGCAAATCATTCAGGACTGAAGTCAGAAAATAATGAGAAGACATTTGAATTTTAGACTTCATGTCCTTTATAAAATTTGTGCTAATGCAAAACCTGCTATTCTGACAGCATTCCAAGTTTGTAAGAATAATGCTTAAATATTGTTACTATTTTTTGGCTTTTGTCACCCCATTCTTTATGGCTTTGTCTAGATTTCTTGCTCTAGGAGGTTGGGAGATATGGTATAAGGACCCCTCTTACAATTTTGGAGCCTCTGGTGAACAAACCTAACCTCTGTAATATGTTCTGGTAACTCGTGCCTGAATTTGGTGATTGTTTTGTAAAGATCCCTTGGAGGTCTTTCCAACATATGAAACGGACTAGTATTATAGCCACAAAGTGCCAGACAATATTCAATGTCTGGTCTCACAACTGCTTTAAACAATGGTAGGCAGACTTTGACATCCCTACTTGAAATGATTTGGAGAACATCCTTAATATTTACATAATTTTGTCTTATTACTGGCAATAAAGTGTCATCAAAACTCATGTCTATCAACAATAAACTCCAGGTCCTTAATGTTATCATATGTATGAACTGGTGTACCACCTATTGCCTATGGATATATGCAACTATTAGATATATGCAATTATTAGTTCGAAAATAAAGAATTTTAGATTTCTGGAACAATGAAATCCAAATTATTTAACACTAATCACACCTCTGTTTTGTCTAGCTATCCTCATAGTATTGTTTGTTCACTCATATTAGTAACAATAGCCTCTAGTTTGGTGTCTTCTGCAAACGTGCTATCCCAAACTCCTTTTGGTAAAGAAAAGTCAAACAGAAATTTACCATATTTGATAGGCAAGATCATCCTATGGTAAAACCATGTTGAAATATATCAGGATTTAATCCCAGACCCTTTGTCATCTTATCACACAATACCCTCTCAAAACATTCTCCTAAAATACAGGTAAGGCTAATTTGGCTAGTAGTTCTCTAATGAAATTACATTTCCCCCTTTTGGTACAGGTGCAATAACAGCTTCCTTCCAAATTAATGGAATAAAACCAGTACTTAATGATGATCTGAAAAAAATGATGTCAATATGTTATACAGTCAGTTATTTTGTTAAGAAGAAAGCCATTTAAACCATCTGGCCCAGCTACAGTATGAGGACTGATTGCATTTAATGCCTTAATATACTCCTTATCACTTATAATTGAACAATTATCTAAAACTGAAAACACTAAAACATGCTTGAAGACCACCAATATTTAAATATTTTAAAGGACTTTAGCGAGTGTCTAAAATTACTGTAAATTATTCACTCATCCAAAACGTTAATTTCTTGATCCTCCTCCACATTCTGGTACTATCTATACCCTCAGTAAACTTTTCTGTGAACGTATTTGATTGTTCTGTCTCAGAAGTCAGAACCTCATTAGATATAACGCTGATGTTGGAGCTGTTACCACCCCCACATACATAGATTTTTTGTTACTAGTGTATAACTAGCCAGTCTCAATTCATATTTTCTCTCAACACTTCATATTGGTTTTCTTACGATGCCTTTCATTTTCTTAAACTAGGGGACCTTCTATATACTTTCAATAGATAAGTATTTCTCTTTTATAGTTTAGCCATTTTTTTTAGTCCACTGTGAGCAATTAGATGTAACATTTTCACTGTTATCAATCACATTTGGGGCATATTTATCTATCTGAAAAGAAATGAAAAATAACATCCTTTCAAATTGTAATATACTCCCATTTCCTTAACTCTTCCCACCTCCATTTGTTCAGATCACCCATATTTAATATGAAATTTTCTTGATAAAAAGTTCTCCTAGTTTTGTTCTCTTCCATGTTGTTTTCTATATGCCCTTTCCATTTACAATTACTAATCTTCAATGAAACAAACTAATGATCTCAACTGCCAAGCTCAGGAGGTTGTTTTTGACCCATGACGTTTCTTTCCTCATTCAGCCATACAACATCCAAAATATTATGCTTTCTTGAGGGCTCCTTAATAATCTGAATATATATATATATATATATATATATATATATATATATATATATATATATATATATATATATATTCCATACTAGTCCTTATCGAGGTGCAAAAACTAACATTATTTTTTATTTATCTATACCTATCAGTGGTAGGAGCATTCAGATCACCTGCTATATAGCATTGTAAATATCAAGAAATTTAGTCAATAATTCTTCATGAAATACTTTCTACCTCACTTTTAACTTGATTTGGAGGTCTATAAAACAGTGCCACTTTGCATTCTCATCCCTATAATTTCAAATTAAATCACTAGTTAAAATAAGAGATGACTGACAACTTTTTCCAACATAAAGTGCTACACAAATGCCCGTTTTTCTTAGTTCATTGCTTATGACATTCATGACATTCATGATAGTCTGTAAGTTCAACAGACCTACTCATTTAATTAAACCACATTTATGCCACGATAGTCTCATAGTTTTCATCTTCTGTACATACTTCCAAGTCCTTAATTTTATTATTTAAACCTCTTCAGTTGTTTAAAAATCTTCTTACAGTAGTTCATGTCTTCAACATATTTTCTCTCCATTTCTTACAAAATATGTATAATTATTTTAATGTCACCCATTAAATACCTATTCCCTTATTATTACATTTTTAAACTCAAATACAAAACTACGAGAATTTGTTTTTCCACATCATTAGTTCTCCCTAATATTCTAACTGCATCATGTCTATTTCTTGTATTAAACAACCACTCTATTGCAGTCCTCATGTGTCTCATTGTGCAACCACCTAATCCAGAAACAGTAATGCTTGCTTTATTTCCACTGCGTATCAGATTTTTGAGTCCCCTCAGCATTGATTCCCTTAAAAATAAAATATGGGATCTATCCTCTCAGTGGGTTTCTCAATAACTTGCTTCACTTCCATTAACCTCTTATCTGCTGTCATACCTAAGCCCCAACACTCTCCTTCTTTTTTTAATTACCACTCGCGCTTCATCCTCAAAATCAACCAGTTTATCTTCACATTATCCTTTCTTCACTAAAGCTTTACGTAACTTGTCTCAGTTATTAATCGTTGCTTTAACTCATCTCATTTTCCATTCCCAGTGCTATTGTTTAGTATTTGACCTAAAATCATCTTTAATTTTGTTCATGTTATCCACAGCTGCTAATACCAGATCAATCCTCCCCTCAACTGTACTCATACAGAATTGACCCAAACGAGTTACTATTTCATTTTGAACTTCCTTATAGTTTAAAATTGTTACTACTGAAAAGGCTGATTGTTTTCCTCATCCTTTAAAATTTATATGCCTGTCTTATTTTCCCTTGAAGTTATTCACAATGTTCCCATTATAGTTGCTAGGGCCTTGTAGGTTCAAATCCAGGGAAGATTATTTTGCCAAAATGGTATTATTCGACTATACTGGCAACATTTTGAAGACGCTAGCCCATTAATTTTAAAAAGTTTAGAGTGATAGCCTAGCAAATGATGAAAACAGGGCTTTATCAACCATCTCATCAGCACAATAGCTCACCAAATGATAAAAACAAGGCTTTATCAACCATCTCATCAGGACTCTGGCCCTTCCAAGCCTCTTAACTCTACACTGCTGACCATGACCATGCTCGCTGTTAGAAACTCTAATGGACATGAGGTAGTATTTGGTCCTACTTTCTGCCTTTCAGATGATTAATTTCCTTTCCTGCTCCTGTGGTAAGGATTGCTCTACTCTCTTTATGTACTTAATAGGCCATTTCATCTTGCTCTTAGCATGCTGTACCTTTGCACTGATGTACTGGAGAGCCTCTGATCTAAATTGTATGTGCGTGTGAGTGTGTGTGTGTGTGTGTGTGTGTGTGTGTGTGTGTGTGTGTGTGTGTGTGTGTGTGTGTGTGTGTGTGTGTGTGTCTGTGTGTGTGTATATATACACATGACTGTTAAGTCATGTAGTTCTTGGAACTGAGGACCCTTTGTTAGTTTGGAGTTGAGCAGGCATCCCGTTGCTAGAAGGTGTACCGATCTCTGTAAGTCCTTCCTGGCCCCCGTGCACCAAGCTACTTGTGCTGCTTTGGGACATATTTAAATATGTTTTTAACAGGAACTAAATTCCAATCTTTTTTCATGGAGTATACATAAACATGGGCATTGCTGGGCAGTATTTCTTCCAGGTTTGTGTAAAACCTTGGATCTGGTCCACAGGGGATGTATTTACTACAAAGAACGACTGTTCTCCCTTTACAGCAACACATACCTTTCATTGTAATTTAATTCTCCCATACAGCATGGTTATAACATATGTAATGACGATAGTTTATTTTTTATCTGTATTATATAAAATGTTACATTTTTACAACACATTAGCATCATTTTACAGTGTTATGTATTGAATACATACATTTGCTTTAAGGAGTGTATTTCTAACACCCAAAGAGGCTAAGTGTGAATACCACCATATCTACTGCATGCAATATACAGTTTCAAACTACTGAAAGTAGTTATTAATGACTCCCTACTACCTGACTTTGTTTACTTATTTGCTCACCTGATCGATAAAGCCTTTGTTACAGCCAGCAATGCACCTCCTGTAGGTGACAGACATCCTTGTAGATGACTACTTAGCAGCCGTTGAGGTATGGCTGCCATATTATTAGCTTTTAAGGCATTCTTTTATAGTCTACACCTAATTACCCACCATTTTGCAGTCATGTGAGCTATAGTCATTCAACTTCTGAGTAATCCTATGTTCCTTGAAGATAATTTAGTGCAGGTCTTGTTCCCTTATCTCACTAATGAATATCCCACTTACGGAAGAATTATTTATGTACTGGGACATACACCTTCTCTTTGTACACTTAGAATATTCCATAACCACAGATTCATTTTAGTCAGCTCTGCCCTGATATCCATTCATCCACCACATGATACCAGCCTTCCATACTACTTTCCTTGCAATGCCTCAAAGCTGCAATGTTTTAGTCTTGCAAGCCTTTAAGCCTTCCTCTAGTCTGAACTTATTCATGATATGTTCTTCACTTTTTTTCCTTCTCAGTGGCTCACACTCTCCATGGCCATCCTTTGTTATGATAGATGCCTCCTCTTAGATCATGTCACTATTTTGCTCTAGATATGACCGCATACTATAGTAATAGGATCATACCTCACCACCCTTCCCATCCTTCATGTTAGATGTTACCTCACTACCTCCATTATTCTTCACAGTGACATCATATGAGATCATGCTCACCATCATTCACAGTGATTTCATATCTCATCCGCTTTATCTTACTTCGTAGTGAGCTCATACCTCACTACCTCCATCATACTTTGCAGTGGGATCATATCTCTACACCTCAATTATCTTTGACAGTGGCATTGTACTGCACCACCTCTGCTATCCTTTACAGTAGGATTATACGTTACTACCACTCCGTCCTTTACCGTGGAAGCGCACTTCACCATTTTTGCCATTCTTCACCATGGGATTAGACTTTATTGCCTCCATCATCCTATAGTAGCATCAGATTTCACCAAGTTTAACATCCTTCACTGTGGCATCAGACATTACTATCACTGGTGCCCCTCACATTGGGATCACACTTCATCATGTCTGTCATTCTTCACAGTGGGATCATACTTCACCACCTCTATCATCCTTCACAGTGGGAATCATACCTCATCACCTATGCCATCCTTTATATTGGGATCATACTTCACCAGCTCTATCATCCTTCACAGTGGGAATCATACCTCATCACCAATGCCATCCTTTATATTGGGATCATACTTCACCAGCTCTATCATCCTTTACAGTGGGATTATACTTCACTACTTCTATCATCTTTCACAGTGGGGATCATATTTTACCACCTGTGCCATCATTCATAGTGGGATTATACCTTACCAGCTCCGTCATTCTTCACAGTGATGTCATACTACACTATTTCTGTCCTCAGTCACAGTGGGCTGAAATCTCACCACTTCCATTTTCCTTGACAATGAAATCATACCTCACCAACCTGTACCTCACCAACCATTACCTGTTGTAATTCACAATTGCCCCCTAAAGCCACGCTCAGGTTATGGGATACTAAGTCAGAAAACAGAGCTATTGACAATGCTGGGGCAGTTTCTCTGCTAGGGTTTTGCTTAGTTGTTGTGCTGCTACTAATGTTTTCACAATGGTATCCTTCTCCACATATTGATGAGTTAACAATATCACTGAGGATAGGTCATGACTTGATGAAAGACTTCAGGGAAGTCAGTAATCTGAGCACAGATTCACAGTTATTGAGAAGACTTGATGGATGATCAACCCAGAAAATACTATTTATTGGTATTTCTATTTTAATACATGTGTTTTTTTATTCTGGATTCACTGACAAGTGCCTATAAACTGGATTACCCCACCCCTGTTAGGCCTTCCATTAGTGCAGACAACAGGTTCAATACTGGTTGGCTATGTCAGATGTTTAGTAATGAAACATTTAAACCTATCAGTTACAATCTATGGTCATCTCCCTGACAAATGCTGATTATTATGTCAACATAACCCAACAGTATTGCTACTGAATTCCCAGTGCCCTGTAAAACCAAAGCCCTGGTCTTCTAGTTCATTAAAGCCTCATTGAACCCCATAATATAACACAGCTTAGCTTATCCCATTCTACAGAGTGCTAAGAAAATCAGCCAATGGAATATCTTCTTTTCTAGCTTTGTACATATCTGAAATACACAAGTTTACTATTTATACCCATCTAGCCGCAGTGGTGCAGTGGTAGCATTGTTGCCTCACAGCAAGTGGTTCTCCTGTTTGATTCTTAGCTGGAGTGCCTTCTGTGTGGAGTCTGCATGTCCTCCCTGTGGTCGAGTGGTGTTCAAAAGGCATGTGTGAGTGGGCATACCTTCGCTGAAGGTTGGGCATGGGGCTGGCAACTTGGCACCATAAAAATTTACTGCCAATCATTAGCGGACCGGAGTTCTGCTGTGGTGATCCCTAACTGGGAAAAGACAAAAAGATAAACAAAAACAGCTGTTTATACCCATCTCTTAATTGTAGAAAGAACCATAATGAAAGTAAATCATATAAATTAATCTTGTTACCCTTTATCACTATCCAGTACATCTTCTCCCTAATTTACCCTATTTCTTCTACTGTGTTTATATATATATATATATATATATATATATATATATATATATATATATATATATATATGTGTGTGTGTGTGTGTGTGTGTGTGTGTGTGTGTGTGTGTGTGTGTGTGTATTTCTCAGTTAACTGTTTTATGGGTGCTGTTGTGGTAAGGACAGACTAAATCCATACCAAGTAGTTATTTATGGAGAGCCAGTGTGATGGAGTATATACATTCCTGCTGATTGCAGTAGTAAATCCTGCATTAAGTACAAGAATTCAATATATCACAGCTGTGTTTCTTTTAAAAGTACTTAAACATACTCACAAATTATGTAACTTACTGTGGCACTCATCAGTTAATACATTAACTGCATAGCACTTAGAGCAGGGCACAAATGTGCAATTACTTACATGGGTAACTGTGGGAGTTGAATAATAACCACTGCACTGTGTTTACTTATAATAGTGCAAACGTCAGAAGTGCATTGTGTAGTGTTACAGCAGGGTTTGGCATTACTTAGCAACACAGCTTTACTGAAAGAGACCAGCAGGCAGTGCACAGAAATGTCCTGTCATTGTTATATATTGATGTTAACTGAAGTATCCAGATGGAGCAGACACAGATTAACTGTAACAACAATGAGCAATGCAGTTAGTACAAAACAGAAAATTCTATAACTCCTATTAAAACAAAAAATTGCAGAATAACATATTTGAGTTAACTGCACCTGTATGCATGCATTTCTCTTATAGTACCGCTTCAATTCTTCTTACAAAGGATAAAAATAAAGGACTATAATTGGCTCCCTAGCTACATTGATGGGCTGCTATGGTCTACTGAGGTTAAGCATGGATGCTTTAATATAAAAATAAGTTGCCATCACACCTAAAGACAAGAAAGAGAAATGTAAAAGGCATTGCAAAGCAAGAGAGAGAATTATGAATGGGTTAGGTCATTTATTTGGCCAATTGTTTTTGATTTAGACATTAAGGAATTAACAGACGGTATAGTACATTGCTTTTTGAAATGTTCATAACAAGTTGCTATACTTTTAAATATTTCAGAGCTGCTTTCTTGTTCAACAGGAGTAGAAAAGATAATAGTTTCACTTTAGTAATGAAAACTAATGCAAAGGATGTAATTAAGTATATGGCTGCTAATGAAATCTAGTTATAGTGCTAAAACATGTCCACAATGTACAGGGTATGACAATGTTGGTGTTAATAAGGTGAGATAATACAAACGATGCAGCAACAGCAGTAAAATGAGGAAATGGCATATGATGTACAGAGTAAATGACAAAGTTAAAAAACTATGAAAATGTGCAACTTCTCACTTTGGAATAAGACGTTGTACAACCACTGAAAGTGAAATTTGATGGGGGTTGTGAAGGTATGAATTGCAAATGAGGTGTTGAACTTTATTTTAGATAACACCCATCTCTTTTATTTATTTATTTATTTGCATTTTCCTTTAAGAGTTCTGGCAATAGATCTGGTTGGTAGTGATGAATTGTGAATTAGCTTAGTACAGGTTAGATGCCCAAAGCCTCTGTTAGCGTATTGTTTGAGAGATTAAAATCTCATGTCCCAATTGATAGCATGAACTCACAACAGGCAAGTTTTAGATTGGCAATTAAGAACCATAATTATGAGAAAGGACAAGTGTAAAAAGGGAAAATATTCTGTGTTTTGTATAATACTTTTTCTTTGGAAGTCGAATCCATTTTGTTTCTAGATGGATCCGGACACAGGCACAGATAAGGGGTCTGCAGATTCTCAGTAGGGAAAAGAGTACAGAGGTGTTTAGTTTTAATTGGTCAGTGGCCATATTCTGATAGCTAACAAAGTGCTTGCCCATACATTTTTTCACTATAAAATAATTAGAGTCACTTTGCTCTGGGAAATAATATCTTAATTTCTTAGTCTCTTGTGTACACATGTTCTTTTATAATAAAGGAGATTATTTTACTTTACTGAACTGTGTGGCATGAAGTTATTTCATACCATAAAAAAAGTGTAGAATAAACAAATGCCCCCGTGCATCAATGGTACTTGTTTCAGATGCTGTTCTTATTTCTTTCAGTAAGTGACAAGCAGTATGCTCTGCACCTTAACTAGCTAACATTATTTGGTATGTCCAGTACTGCACCTTTAGTAGATATTTCCTGGTATTACCTATTGAGTTAAACACTTTTTACATCTGACTAGTTATACATTATACTAAAAGTTTATTCCATCTTGCCAGCTACAATTTTCCTTATTGGCTAAGTCTGCACCCTCATCCATACAGGTCTGTCTATGTTTCTGTTGCAGAATTCACTTTATAAACCACTTTCTTGCAGTTCAAATTTCTAGTTGTCTATGGATACTAAATTGATGTGAAAATGTATGGTTTATAATGCTATGTTACTATGTAATATTTAACTGCTTATGTTCTGTTCACAATCCTTAGATTTGATCCTGTTACAAAAAGACTATTTGTGGTCTAGCAAGGCATGATCCCCTATCAGCTGGGCCCCCACAATGATACCTGGATTATTTTGGACTCCAAATATGGCTAGCCTATCATGTTGTTTTATAGTTACTTCTATGATTGCAGTTCAGACCTGTAATTGCCTTTGGAGCCTAATTTCCGTTGTAGGATTATAGTTATCTATAAAATCTATTTTTTTTTCATAAGAGCTGCTTATATGTTTTTCCATTTCTTAGATTCTGTTTTTTTTTTGTCTGTGTAGACAAACACACACACACACACACACACACACACACACACACACACACACACACACACACACACACACACACACACACACACACACACACACTTGACTGCAGTGAATACAGGACCCCTACCTATCTAAGGATACAAACTACAAAACACAGTACTCATCACATGGGCCATGGCACAAGGTCCCTGCTATACTTTAATTTCAAAAGTTGTTGATTTGTCTATCCCTAATAAGTGAACCTCAGTTATCCTCTAAGTTCCTAACAGAAAAATAAGAAAACCACCTCTCAAGTGAAGGAAAATGGCCACTTTGAATAAATCCACATAAAAGGATAATAAAATTAAATAAAATTCATGGGCTTAGAGCTTTTGCCTGTAAACATGCAAAGGCATCATCAGAGTGTGTGAAAACATTGCAGTACTACATTTAAATATCAGCCAATGTCCTACTAAACATTACATCATTTCCTGCCATGCCAGAATTAATCACCATTCTATTAAAAATACATAGATTCTTATGTTGAACGTTATCCACTTAAAAATTAAAATAATGCACATTGAACATCCTTTTGTTACAATAATATTAAAACTGAACAAGATGAAAATTAGATATTATATCAACAAAATGCTAGCTGACTGTTCATTGAATCAAACTATAGTAACCACACAAGTTAATTCAAACTTTCTTTGCCCTCCTTTTTAAAATACTCAGCAAAGCAATATTGTCATTAATGCCTGGTTTCTCTGTGGCATTCAATCTCAGTTGGCATTCTGCTTCATTTTTAAGTAACTCCAATTCATAGTCACCCCCTCTCATCCCTGGCTTTATCTTATCAGTAACAAAAAATATAATTTGTTTATATTCAGTACATTCCCTGGTGTGCATATATAGGACTCTACTCAATTTTTCTTTTCTTATGTCACTATTGTGTTCTAAAAAGGGTCCAAATCATTGGAAACACTGGTGGGTAAACTAACGATCGCAGTTAAGGAATTAACTTCTAATATGAGTGGAATTCGTCAATGTGGAGCAACAGATGAACTTATCACAGCTTCACAAGAAGCTTTATTAACTTTATATACTCCTCCTGGGAGTTTTGCCAGTACCAGAACAATGCATGATAATGGAACCCCCCCCCCAACGTCGACAGATTCATTGGTTTGTTCCAAGTGCCGTATTAAACTACACAGACCAACATAGGGAACAGCATACTGAATATGGCTATCTCTAAGAACAGCTCAATTCATTTGAGCATTTAAGTAAGAAATATAAGACCTTACAGCTAGACAATTAATTTTTAACAAAGTCAATTATTTTGAAGCAGGTTCCTAAAGGTCTTCACCTCTGGAAGTTCCCGGTGGGTACTATTAAAGATTGTAATATGTGCAGGGAGCTAGTTGACTTATTTGATAGAACCGGGCTTGAATTAGTGCACATTTTGAAAAAGACAATGAAGCCAATGTGGTAATACTTGAACAAGAAAATAAAACATTGAATGAGAGCATTACCTACGATTTGTTGTTCCAAGTAGAAATAGAGAATTTCAATAAAATATTTAGGGATATGAACAAGTTCATTACAGTGAATCAATAAATTACCTAATAAGTCCTTTCCTAGAAAAATGTGGAAAACAAAAATATGACTAATTATATGATTATTGATATTGTTGATTTATTTCCCACCTATTCAAATCTAGTATTACACTTTTGGGAAAATAAGTTTATTTTTTACACACAAAAATAAATTTTTTTTGACATTACCCTTGACACATAGTTTTAAGGAAAACAAATATATCTAAACAGTTTGAATCTAGTATTTTTGAACAATTTGGAGATAGAGAACACTATTTGCAAATTTTGGTCTATTCTCTCTATCAATGAAGACCTTAAGAACAGTATTCCCAGCAGACCACAATTTGTTGGAAACACTGTCTAGTAATAGTGGAAACCAACTTACTAGAGGAACCTATAAATGCAATTCCTGTAACCAATGTTGCTTTATATTAAATAACAAAGGTATTTATTTAAAATCTAGAAATATAAATTGAATCAAATGCATTTTACAAGCATTCTTTAACTTGTAGTAATATGAGCTTAAAATTCTTTGTTTTGGAACAAGTTTTTAACAGTGTTAGAGGCTCAATGATGCTATCAGTATTAATAGTGCCCTTAAATTACGGAGGGCCAAATTATAGTTAATTTATCAATTCACAATTACAAAGATGTTCTGGTTTATGTTTACAATTCAATAAAATGATGGTTTAGCAATTTTTGGAACAACATGGTATCAAATGATTTTTTATGTATTTATTATTTGTATTTAATAAGTTAACATAGTCTACTTTTGATATTGTAACAAGTTTTAGTAAAATGTTAGGAGCATTAGTTCATGCGCAGTACCTAGCTACATATATATTTATTAAATATTTTTTAAATAGAAATAATAAAAATGTTTTAACAGTTTTTTCCATATTTATATAATAAAATTTTTTAGATTAGCATATAAGTATTAGTTTTTTAATACTGAATATTTAATATAGCATATATTTTATTTAATTTAGCATGTATTTTATAAATCAATGATTAAATTATATATTTATACAGGTTTGTTTGCAAGTATAATAGATTTATCATTTAAAAATTTAATAATATTTATATGTGTATCTAATTTATTTAAAAAAAAAAACAAAAAACAAAAAAAACAATTTTTTAAAAGAAAATATTTTATGAATCAATTTGCTTATGGGACCCTAAAAATGCTTTTGAATATGTACTTTTTTGAATATGTTATCTTTTTGAATATGTATCTTTAAATATCAAGATAACTTTTTAAGTAATAAGAATAATTCAATTAATTATAATTGCATAATTGAATTATTGTATTTCCTTGTCTTGATAAAAATTGTCATTACAGTGAATGTAAAAAGAAAAGAAAATAACCTTCGTAGGGACAGAAATGATTATACCTCATTAATATCATTAACAATGTGGTTCATTATAGTCATAATGACAGTGATGCACAAATTAATGGAGTGGAACCAACAGAGGATGAATATTTTTTAGAGCAACCAGTCCCCCTCAGGCATTCCAAATGCCTACTGAATCAGAGACAGCAACAGGCCAACAGGATACCTCCTTTCGAGGGGCCCAACAAGTGAAACAATATAGGAGGAGACAATGGACAAGGGGGAGAGGGAGAGCTGTGTATTAACTAATGTGGATTTTGTAGAAAATTTTACTGACTGTTTTTTACATAATGCATTTGATACTGACATGATTGGAACAATAGTAGGTCATGCAGATTATTGTGATGATTTTGTAGAATGGCAAAATGTACTAGATGCTGAACTTTTTGAAAATGACAAATGTGACTCACAGGATGATTTTATTTATGCCTTTGCATGTGACAATATTACTACCCCATTGTATTAGGAAACTGTGTTTAATAGTATTGATATAATATCAAATACAAATTCTGAACAGGCATCTTTTACTATCAGTACTGGAACTGTTTACAATTTAACAGATTTTGATTTAAAGAATGAACATGTCCAAGTGTTGAAGAAAGGATTTAGTTTTGTTCCTGAGTTTGAGGTGGACATAGCAAGACTGTTAATTGATTTAAAGTTATGTACCAGCCAATTGAATTTAAGGCTATATTTTTGACAAAAATTATGGTGTTAACAATCATTTAAACATTCTTAAATGTAAAAGTACCTTTGTGCCTCCAAGTATTCCCTTAATCAGCATTTTTGAATGAATTGTTGAAAGTGAATTTAGACAGGCCTTAGCAATGGATAAAATGAGTGTTAATAATCTAACAAAGGAAAAGAAGTTATGTTTAAACGAGCTGGCCAGAAATAAAGAATATAGAGTGATTGAAGCCCAACTCATGAGGGGGGGGGTTGTTATAATGAAGCAATTTGACTATGTATGCAAAATGTATGAGATCTTGAATGATGAGGAGACATATGAAAGGGCAACAATAAATGAGATCAACGGGGCATATACTAAAATAGATGTCATGTTGTTAGATGCCCTACATCAAGGGTCATTGACAACAGATGAGTTTCAGTATCTTGTAGTGGATAGCCCAATCATTCCCATAATTTTTGGGATCCCCAAGATACACAAAGATCAAAGTGACCCCCCTTTTAGACCAATTGTCATGGCTAAAGGTTCTAAGACAGAACTAATAGCAGCATTTGCAGATCATCACTCTAAGGCAGTTCTTAAGTCCTTCAAGTACATCTTAAAAGACTCTTGGCATTGCTTGGACCTATTGAGAACAATCCCTGATTACAAAGATTTTGTGTTTGTCACCACAGATGTGATTAAATTTTTTCAGTTATACCCCAAGAGGTAGGCCTGGAATATTTTACACTAAGTCTGATACAGAGTGGGATGATAGAACAAACAAGAGTTAATCTACTGGCAGATTTGATTGAAATTGTGCTTAAAAACAATTATATATGTTTTGAAGGTGAATGCTTTAAAGAGAAAACAGGTGTGGTGATGGGCACAAAATGCGCCCCTATATTCACCAACCTAGTTTTGGCTGAATGGGAGAAAAGGGAACTATTCACCTCAGCTTATGTCACCAAAATCCTGTCTTACCATAGATTTTTGGATGATATTCTCATCTTATGGACAGGGAGCCCAGATGAGCTGTTGGAATTCATAGGTTACTTGAATGGAACTACACATTTTTTTAAGATTTACTTACAAAACCCATGGTTATAAAATTGATTTTTTAGATATTCAATTGAACAGAAATATGCACACTGGGGAGCTCTCTTCCAATATCTTTAGAAAAAGGACGTAGACAAATACACTATTGGAATATCATAGTTGTCATCCATTCCATCAAAGACGTAGTGTTATCAAGGGCCAAATGGTGAGACTCTCCAGGTTGGTTAGCAATGATGATGAATTTTTGCGTGAAATGTTTATTCTGATAGGCAAGTTTAGGGATAGGGGTTATCCCATTAATCTTTTATCAGTAAAAAGAGAGGTTATCAAAAATCAATCTATTAGATTCAGCCTTAATTTGAGTGGAGGAATTAACTCTGCATCCATGGTGAATACAGAAGCTTTACAAAATGATTCAGTGGTTTTGAAATACAACCACACAACACCACTTTTGGTTAAAAGCTTGTGTAATGTATAGGTCAGTGTATTGGATACTGAATTAGAAAATAAATTGGGGGCAAAACCCAAAATTGTATACAGTAGGGGCATAAACATTAAAGAAATACTTGAACGTGGTGATGATGAAAGATTTAAAAAGATGTATATTTGTAGGATGAGCAAATGCAGGGCATGCAGCATTTGTAGGTTTATCAGTGATGACTGTTGGACATTGCAGTGCCCTGGCTGTTGCAACTGCAATACTAAGGGAGTTATATATATTGCCACATGTATTTCATACTCTGCATATTACATTGGCAAAACTATCAGGAGATTACATGACAGAATTCTAGAACACAATAGGGACATAAGAAAAGTAAAATTGAATAGCGCCCTATATATGCACACCAGGGAATGTACTGAATATAAAAAAAATATATTTTTTGTTATTGAAAAGATAAAGCTCGGGATGAGATGGAGTGACTATGAATTGTAGTTACTCGGCAAAGAAGTAGAATGTCAACTGAGATTGAATGCCATGGAGAAACCAGGCATTAATGACAATATTGCTTTGCTGAGTATTTTAAAAAGGAGGGTAAAGAAAGTTTGAATTAACTTGTGTGGTTACTATAGTTTGATTCAATGAACAGTCAGCTAGCGTTTTGTTGTTATAATATCTAATTTTCATCTTGTTCAGTTTTAATATTATTGTAACAAAAGGATGTTCAATGTGCATTATTTTAATTTTTAAGTGAATAACGTTCAACATAAGAATCTATGTATTTTTAATAGAATGGTGATTAATTCTGGCATGGCAGGAAATGATGTAATGTTTAGTAGGACATTGGCTGATATTTAAATGTAATACTGCAATGTTTTCACAGACTCTGATGATGCCTTTATATGTTTACAGGCGAAAGCGCTAAGTCCATGAATTTTATTTAATTTTATTATCCTTTTATGTGGATTTATTCAAAGTGGCCATTTTCCTTCACTTCTGACCAGTGTTTTTCTGTTTGGTTTTATAAGTGTTGTAGTGTGTGCTGGTTGGAGTATTTTCAGATCCTCTCAGTTCATGTCCAGCTCATGTCTGAGTCACTTGGCCCAAAGCCCCTAGCATTAAGCAATTTTTTAAAGCTTTCAATATACATCAGTTAAAAAAATGTAGAAGGCTGAGAGCAAGAAAAGTCTGTCAATGAAGACAGGCAGGACACTGTGGAAAGGTTATATTACACTGTGGTGAAAAATAGGTTGTTATAGAGCAGTTTGATAGATAAGATGCATAATATTCATTCTCTGATTACCTATCTAGTCTAATGCCGGACCACGCAGGAGCCAGAGTTTATCCTGGCACTCATGGGTAGGATGCCTGTCTATCACACACATGCACACACACACACACACACACACACACACACACACACACACACACACACACATATATATATATATATATATATATATATATATATATATATATATATATATATTTCTTGACCTGTGTTTACTGGGAAAGCCTGAATGGGCCCAGAAGTACATATTTTCAGTGGTGGCCCAGGTAGAAAAGCTCCAGTATAAATTACCTAGCATAAGCAGTAAAATACATAATGTGAACTACAGATACATTAGGTAAAAACATTTACATTAAAGTGGTAGGCTATAATACATAACTTTAAACTATGCAGAGAGCATGAATTTCAACAACCAATAGTACAATGATAGATAAGAGAGACTGAGAAAGGAAGTAGTGTTAGAGAATGGTGAGTGGAGATACAAAATATTTATAGTAGAAGCCAATGCAGTAAAATGGAGTGAAGTACAGAAGAACTATGGGTAAATGGGAAAATTAAAAATAACAGAAAGCAGTAGTAAAGAAGCAGAATTGGGGAAGGGGGTAAGTGAACAGAAATGGAGTAGATTGCAGAAAGATGGAGGAGGGTGTAGGGATCACTACATTACAGCCAAGATTAGAACAGGAGCAGATCCATGATTTGACAGGAATCTCTTTACATTGATCTAAAGATTGCAAGGTTTCGATTATCTCTGATTGTGACAGGCAGGGAGTTCCAGGTTTTAGCAACAGCATAAGAGTATAGGCTTTGTCTAGCAGATTTGGCAGATTTGTGCACAGAGAGGAGTTGTTTGTTTACTGATCTTGGGGATCTTTTGGGGAGATAGCTGTGAAATATAGAGTTATGGGGTAGGAAGGATGACAGTTTATGAATCATTTTGTGGGCAGTTATAAGTTGTAGGTAGCCGAAGTGTTGTGGATGTTCAAGCCAGTTAAGAGAGTGCAGAGCTATGTAATGATGGGCATATCTTGCTCTAGTAGTAAATTTTGCTATTTTATTGTAACACATTTCAAGTTTTGTTTTTTAATGAGGTTTGTATGTGGGAGAAGATAGAAGCTCCATAAAGAAGTGAGGGTAACAGGTTAGTGATAGCAAGGTTTTATTTGGTGGAAATGTTTAGAAATTGTTTATATCTATAAAGAATCCAGAGTTTTTGATTTTTATATACTATTCTGTATATGTAGATTGAATGTGAGGTTTTCATCTATTATAACATTTAAGTGATTTAGTATGGGGAACTAATTCAATTACCGTGTCATTCTGGGAAAAAATGTAAAATTTGTTTTGTTTATAGAAAATATTTTGGGGGTAAAATATGAAGGTTATTGATAAAAAACATTGAAAAGGAGGGGACTAAGAATTGAGTCTTGGGGAGCTACAGTGATATTAGATATGGGAAGAGGGAGCCTTGTCATTTTACTGATTGCTGTCTGTTTGATAGGTAGCTTGTGAGTCACTGTAGAGAGGAGGATGAAAGACTAAGAGAAGATTGTTGCTGTAGGAATTTAGGGTTGGAAACAGTATCAGATGTCTTGGACAGCTCAAGAAATAGTGAAGAAACAAATTTGCCAGAGTTTCTTGCTTTGTTCACAATATCCATAAAGGATAAAAGGGCAATTGTTGTACTATGAAGTCTTGTTGTGTGGTGGTTAGTAGTTGATTATGGAGGAGATAGTTAAGAAATTGTTTATGTACACATATTTCAAGGACCTTAGAGATATGGTAAAAGATAGAAATGGGACAATAGTTAGATACTTCAGAAGAGTTGCCTCCTTTACACAGTGGAATAATGAAAGATTTTTCCATAAATTTGGAAGATAAGATTCAGTGATGGATCTGTTAATAATTTTGCTAATGGGGTAAGCAATGGCTTCTATGGCTTGTCTTAGATATTGTGCTTGAAGGTTATCTGTGGAGGCAGAGCAGGGTTTGAACTTATGTAAAAGTATTCTTATGAAGTTAGCAGAAACAGGTTGAAGTATGAATGTGGAACATATTGTAAATGATAATTTAGAGGGGTTGGAGCAGACAAATTAGTGATGCTTAGAGATGGAGGTGTATTAGGAACAGAGTTATGAAAGTTTGAAGAGGTGGAGATGGACGGATGGGAAGGGCAAATGATGAGGTTAGATACATTTTCAATTAAGTAGATTTTGAAGGTACTAACAGTTTGGGAAACTGATTTATCAGGACATGGGCTGAGGTTGTTTTTGGACCCCAGATTAAATATAGAGGTAATTGAACACTAGAATGTATTTGGATTATGATTATGATTAGATTGTAATTTTGTGCAGAAGTGTTTTTTTCCTTAATTACTTGCTTTTTGACCTGGTTACAGAGTTACCTGAAATTTTTTAGGGTCTATATTACCATATCGAATGGTAATAATCACGAATGCTGATATTAGCGAAAATGCAGGTAAACAAAGTTGTTTTTTGCGGTCGCAGTACAGTGAGGATTGGAATATTGCCCTTTCCTCACTGTAGTGCGACCTCAGTGTTGGAATATATATTTAGCGGGGGGTGGGGGGCACAGCCCCCACAATATCAAGTTTGTTTACCTGTGTTTTCGCTAATATCAGCGTTCGTGATTATTACCATTCGATATGGTAATATAGACGCAATTTTTAGGTATATTCTAGTTTTATTTTTTAGTCATTGCTTCAGTGCTTTATCCCTGTCAGTCATTATTTGTTTACTTAGGTTGGTAGCCACGGTGCATGGTTGGATTTGATTCTTTTTGTGCGAAGATTGGTAACGCTATTGAGGGAATCTAAAACATGTATTAAAGTGATTTACCACATAATGTATAGTTAATGTTTTTAGCAGGGACCAGTTAATGTTTTCATGTGAATGAATATCTATTGGTTGAAGCTTGATAGATTCCAGGCCATTGTTACTGATATTCCTTATAACGATGAGAGATCATTCTACGGGCATATACTGGTAGGTGATTACTTAGTGTGTCAAGAAGTGCACCATCCTTAGTGAATTTGCTGGCATCATAGACCATAATCCAGTCTAAGGTGGAGCCTTTGTTACTGTTTTGCTATATTTAGTTGGTGTTGTAATGAGTTGAGTGAGTTCAAAGAGATTCATGATGGATGTTGGGAGAGCAGCTGAAAAGTTCTGCCAGTTAATATTAAAGATCATCTAGATAATTTCATTGGTGATTATGTTAGATATCCAGGAAAGGATATATTCTAGGACTGGAATAATTTTGACTGGGGGTATGTACAGTACTGTAATGCATAGACTTTTTGCCTTATTTAATTTTAAGAAAGCAATAAGAATTTCTACATTGGCAAATTGTGAAATGGTCTTTTTGTAGGATGTAATATCATTGGATCTTGGGTAAACTAATACTATTCCACCTGCTTTTTTGTGTAGTCTGCTATAATTATATTGTAACCAGGAGGAAGAAATTCAGAGTAATTTATACTGGGTTTCAGGCAGGCCTCTGTGGCTGCTATGATATCAGGGATATAATGTATTGTCCAAACATGGAGGTCTGTAATTTTGTTTCTGATACTACGAAAATTTAGTGTAACTAAGTTTAGTGTTTTTGAGAGTTGTAAAGGTGTTGGAGAAAGGGTGGCCCTGGGTTTGGATGAATATCTCTGCAATGGGAGATATAAGACAACTGAGTAGAATAGAATTTACCTGTCATAACATTTCTTATTTTGGTGGTTAGGAGATGCATTGTGATGGTTATAGAGTAGGAATTAAATATTTTGAAGTTTAAGCAGAGCAGTGGACCTATGTTAATTAAGGTAGGGGAGATATCAGTGTAGCTTTTTGTTAGGTCATTACAGGTTGTGGTAGTATGTTTGTAAGTTGCAATAGAATAAAATGAAGTACTGTGTGTAAGGAGTAGGAGGGAAAGGGTAAGACAGGAGAGTAGAACCATGTTTATTTTTAAGTTGGTCATCATATTTTGGTGCAGTAAGGCAAGGGTATAGAAAAACAGTAAAGTTTTGAGGAGTAGTAAAGTTTTTGAGGGGTGGAGACTATAATGGATTATCAAAAAGCAGGTAGTGAAATATTTTATCCATAGGATTGGTAGGTGTGGTTATTAATTTAAATAATAAGTATTGTATTGTATTGGGATTAGAGGGAGAGGTATAGTGGGTGGAGTAAGGGATGTTTAAATATAGATGAAGTGGAATTGGGTGGGTACTGGGGGTAGGGCAGGAGAGCACAGTGAGCCTATGTGGAGTGAGGGGAAAGGAGAGGGATGCACCAAACCAAAAAGTAAGTGATGAAGAAAAACAACCATCAAGGTACTAGTTTTGTAGTCCTTATCATTACTTATAATACCTTGCTGATGTTAATGTACTTGCTGTATGTGCTTTCACTCTGAATGTTAGAGAACAGAAACTGCTGAATGTAGTATTTGGTGCATATACAGCAGAATAAGATGAATACGTTTAGGTTCTTGATAGTACAAGACAGGACTTATAATGCATTAAATGATAATTAAATTCTTATTAGAGACAATGATATTCTATCACTTGTCTGTCTAAAATACATTTAGGACTTGCTTAGACATATTTTTAAAATGTTATATCTAAATTGTTATAGCTAAGTCCACTCTAGAGGGTAACGTATGATAACTATCATCTCTAATAACTACGTCCTAATAACATGAGTGTGCCACTTCAATAAATAACTGTTAAAATGGCCTCAGCCTTATCTAATGACCACTGAAACAAGTATGGTTCATAATTAAAACTAGAAGCTATAGACTGCAGGAGTGTATAGGGAGGACAGGTCTAAGTACAGATATTTAATTTCAACAGATTTTTAAAATATAGTAGTGGTCTTTAAAAAACTAAACAATTTCTATAATACAGTATTAATCTCTGTGATTAACTTTTAACTTTCTTGTTGCACATTTGCATCAGTTGCCAACTATATATAACACCAGCCACACAGACTATATATAACACTTACTATGGCACAGTCACACAGACTATATGTAACACTTACTGTGGTGCTGCTACAAAGGCTATATAACACTTTCTGTGTTGCAGCCACAAAGACTATATATAATACTTGCTATGAGGCAGCACACACTAACAGAAGTTATACTATTAAAGCTTACTTAAAAGTGATTTAAACAATTGCGAGCTATGTCACTTTAAAAACATTCTATATGGCCATTGAGTATAGGCAGAAATTAATTTCAGGAAATTTCCAGTTACTTACAGTCTTATAGTAGACCTTAATTAATTAGTTACTAAAATCAAACTTAGACTTAATGACTAGCATTGAATAGGTTGCTTCCCTTTTAGAAATATAATTAAAAATCATGTGCATATACACATACACACAGACACAAACAGAGAGATAAAACACAGACACACACACACACACACACACACACACACACACACACACACACACACACACACACACACACACACACATGCACACCACACCACACATTCATACAAGAAAAATATACCTTTGAGAAATACAAAGGATTAAAGCAGACCAAATTAGGAAGACAATGTCAGTGTTAACCAATATACAATAAGCCAACAGAAATTAGAAGGCTCAGTAAACAAGACAGAAAGGCATGGATTGGGGGAGAGAAAATGAGATGTGTTATGTGCTCAGTCAGTGCATGAGCTAGTGGTATAGCTTAGAGATCTATGAATATATGAGTGTGTGTGTGTGTGTGTGTGTGTGCACATGCACAAGCACATGTGTGTGTGTGTGTGTGTGTGTGTGTATGTGTGTGTGTGTGTGTGTGTGTGTGTGTATGTGTGTCTGTTCTGTAGAATGATGCAGACTATACATGGAGAATAGAATGCTGGGAGGGGGTGATATAGCTTTGCGGGATGGTAGCCAATGTTGTCAAATAGAGAGATGCGGTGACCTGGGAAGCTGGATAGGAGGCAGGAAAAAAAGAAGGAACTCAAGGCAGAAAAGAAAGGAATTTAGTGAAGAAAGACAGCGAAGAGAATTAAATAAGAGCTAGCAGAGATAATAAGGGACTATGCCAGAAGTGGAAAGGGAGAAAATAAAGGAAAAGCACAGTCACACAGACTATATGTAACACCTACTGTGGCATGCCACCCGTACTATATATAACACTTACTGTGGCACAGCCACACAGGGTATATATAACACCTACTGTGACACAGCCATGCAAACTATATATAACACTTACTGTGGCAAAGCCACACAGACTACTGTGGCACAGCCACACAGGGTATATATAACACCTACTGTGACACAGCCATGCAAACTATATATAACACTTACTGTGGCACAGCCACACAGACTATATATAACACTTACTGTGGCACAGCCACACAGACTATATATAACACTTACTGTGGCGCAGCTACACAGACTATATGTAACACTTACTGTGGCACAGCTACACAGACTGTATATAGCACTTGCTATGAGGCAGCACACACAAACAGAAGTTATACTATTAAAGCTTACTTAAAAGTGATTTAAACTATTGTGAGGTATATCACCTTAAAAACATTCTCTATGGTCATTGAGTATTGGAAGAAATTAATTTCAGGAAGTTTCCAATTACTTACAGTCTTATGGTAGAATCTTAATTAATTAGTTACTAAAAAGAAGGTTAGACCTAATGAATAGCATTGAATAGATGGCTTCCCTCTTAGAAATAAAATTAAAACTCATATGCATATACACATACACATACACATAGGCAGACACACACACAGGCACACACTCACACACCCACACACACCACATATTCATACAAGACAAATATACCTTTGAGAAATGCAAAGGAATAAAGCAGACCAAATTAGGCAGACAATGTGAATGCCAACCAATAAACAAAAAACAGGCAAAAATTAGAAGGCTCAGTAAAAAAGACAGAGAAAGGCATGGATTGGGGGAGAGAAAATGAGATGCGTTATGTGCTCAGTGTATGAGCTAGTGGTATAGCTTAGAGATCTGTAAGTATATGAGTGTTTCTGTGGGGGGGGGGTTATATAGCTTTAGGGGATGGTAGCCAATGTTGTCAAATACAGAGGTGCAGTGACTTGGGAAGGTATAGTGGTAGGAGGCAGGAAGAAAAGTAGGAACTCAAGGCAAAAGCAAACAGTTAGTGAAGAAAGCCAGAGAAGAGAATCAAATAAGAGTTAACAGAGATAATATAATAAGGGACTATGGCAGAACTGGAAAGGCAGGAAATGGAGGGAAAGCAGGAACAGAAGGGGAGAATGAGAGGACGGTAGTGACAGTGATGGACTGATATAGTGGTCCATGGAAGATGAGGAAAGAAAGAGGTGAATAGCTGGATGGAGCAGGGATTAAGTAATTAAGAATCAGTGAAGCAGGGGGTTGTTAAGGATGAGCAGAAATGGAAAGTTTGGGAAGCAAGATAATGAAGACAAAGGAAGCAAACGTAGGATTACAGATGGAAGGAATGAAAGGGGAACCAAACAAAAGTCTACAGCAATTGGAGTTCTGTAGATGGTGGAGTTCTGGTGATTACAGACTTGATCATCAAGAACATGTAATGAACAGATAAAACACAGGTGGCCATATGGCATTGGGAGCTTTATCAGATGTGAAGCTACTTAGGACAAGTGTATGTTATGAAATGGACACCATCTCATACTTAGCTATGCAGAGAGAAACTTTAGGTTGCTGACATTTTAAAAAAAAGGTATCATACTTGCTTATACATTGTACTGCTGACGTATTTTTCTGTTTTTGATTTGTAAAAAAAAAATAAAACATTAACTGAGCGCTACCTATTTTTATAACAATATTTTTCTTCTCTTTCTGTCATAGCTTAAATTGGGTCAAGATAGTTCCTAAAGACTGTATGGCTGTCTGGACTAAATGAAATTGCTTTTTTTTTGCATTCCATAATATGTCCCCTACCCTGTTGTAACACCCATGCAATGACCATGCATTCAAGGAGCCTCAACCCTCACCACTAACACCAGTGAGGGGCATCCATATAGGGAAAGGATAATAAATACACACACAGTAAAGTACAATTTCCCTTAAAAGCACACAGAGATCACAGTCAGTCTTGGAGCTGGTTGCTCCCTTTCTCTCCAGGTCCTCAATAAGACTCCCCATGGCACAGCTATAGGGTCCAGATCTCAGCCAGCTGGGCAAGCTAAAACCTCCAGCACCCTCTCTGTCCAACCAGTGCTTTGTGTCCCTGCCCAAGTAGCTGACACACACACACACACACACACACACACACACACACACACACACACACACACACACACACACACACACACACACACACACACACAGTATACAACCACACAGACACTCCTGGGAAGGCAGACTATATGGTAGAAATCACTGCCACCACCCAGCTAATATTTATCAGTTACTCAAAGGCCCTTATGAAGAGTGTCCAATTATTACTGTGCAATATTATTATCCAAATGGTAAGTGTGACTGAACAGTCAAGGCTTATTAGACTGACTTAGTACAGTATCCCTATACACATGCAATGTACTCTAGAGCTTAAATTAACTCTAAAATATTTAATAATAAATAATAAAAACACAACACAATACTTCTTACTACACAGTGCTAGTCAAGAGTTCAGAGATCACAGAGAAATACTTAAAAAAAATACGAAAAACACTTAGTCTAAGCTTCCTAATTCCTATCTATTTCTAAGAAAAAACACAGTTTAAACTAACTTACATCTAGAGCAAGGCAGTGCTGATGATGTTGGATGTTCTCAATACAAAATGCTCTGAGCTCTTTGATTCTCTCTCTTTAAATTGATAACACAGAGCTGCTTCACATGGCAGCATTCTTCACATTTCTCTGGTGTTCCCAGGCTAACAGAAGGTACATTTACATTCTTTACACAATAAACATTTATACATGCAAATTCTAGCCATTAACTCTGGTCTGAAAACAATAGGCAGGATGCCTCCCTCTAGACATATTGGTTCCAAAGTTTAACATCAGAGACAGTCATGAAATGCTTGACTTAGCTTTCTTACAGCAGAGTGCACTGTTGTTACATTTTTTCAGTTCAGTATCCAATGCAGTCTTTTTACATTTAAGAGAACAAGCCTCTGGCTTACATTATATTACATTATTAATATTTACAAATGACAGAATTATCTACAAAATTCTATCTGGCTAGGCTGGCATCCTTCACCTACATTCACACAACTCCCCCCTGGAGAACCCAAGCTAGTTTTTCAAGTGACCCTTGAGAAAAGTTGCTTGAGAGGGTTAGATTCCCTATCATGAGAGTCCATCTGCATTGGCATTGCTAATCCCACTGCAGTGGTGCACTGACATATCATATGCTTGCAACCCTAGGTTCCATCTTAGCAACTTGGCATTTTGCTGGCTGGCTCTGTTCTTCTTTGTCATGTCTGTGAGGGGAGCAGCTATGGTACTATAACTGGGGACAGACTTTCTGTTGTTCCCTGCTGTCCCTAAGAATGCCATCACCTGCATTTTGGTAACAGGTGCAGGCCATGCCTGAATGGCTTCTACTTTGGCAGGTTCTGGTCTGATCTTACCACTCCCCACTCTATGTCCCAGGTAGGAGACCTCTGCCATACCCACCTGACATTTCCTGGGTTTAATGGTCAACCCTGCCCTCTGTAGTCTGCCCAGCACCTCCCTGACATGTTGAAGGTGCTCTTGCTTATCTAGGTAAGCAAGGGTAAAATCTACTGCTCCTGCTAGGATATGATCTACCAGCCTCTGGAAATTCGTTGGGGCATTTTTCATTCCAAAAGGCATCTTTGTGAACTCATACAAGCAAAACAGAGTCACAAAGGCTGACTTCTCTCTAGCATTAGGAGTCAAGGGCACCCGCCAGTAGCCCTTGGCAAGATCAATAGGGATACTTAGCCCCACCCAGCTGCTCTAGGGCCTCATCTGGCCTAGGCTTAGGGTAAGCCTCTGACTCTGTGTGACTATTTAATTTCCTGTAGTCCACACAGAACCTGGTGCTGCCATCCTTCTTTGGCACCAGCACCACTGGGGATGCCCAGGGACTGTTGGACTCTTGAATCACTCCTAGTTCCAACATTTCATGTATCTCCTCCCTCAGAGTCTGTTTGACTCTCTCAGGCAGCCTATAAGGGGCCTGCCTAATAGGCTTTTGGGGTCCTGTATCCGCCTGGTGCAGCACCAGGTGGGTACACCCTGGTTTCCCAGTGAACATGTCTCCAAACTCCTGTAACACTGCTCAGATTTCTCAAACTTGGGTAGGGGATAGCTGCTGGGACATTGCTACCCCTTCCACTGAGGTGTCAGTCCATACCTCACTGAGGAGATCAGTCACCAGATCTCCCTCAGACTCCTCCTGCAATCCACTGCAAATGCTCAGCACAAGGGCCTCCCTATCATGGTAAGGTTTCATCATACTAACATGGTACACTTTGTGCCAGCAATTCCACCATGTAGTTAACATCACTTACCTTTCTTACCACCTAATGAGAACCATTACCTGATGCCGCATTCCTGTCATACCACACTTTTTTCTGTTGTTGGGCTTCTGCCAGGTTCTCCAGCTGAGCCTTGTCCTGAGGTTTATACCACAACAGACTCCTTGTGAGATTCACACTCACCTTCCCTCATCACAAATTAAATCTAGAGGTCTCCTCACCCCATACAACAACTCAAAGGTGAAAACCGATTCCTGGGGAACCTCTCTGTAAGCAAACAACAGATGGGGCAAATATTTGTCCCACTCCCTCTTAAACTGTTCTGCAAATGCCTGTAGCATGAACTTGATTGTAGAGTTTAACCTCTCAACCAGACCATTAGTCTGGGGATGGTAGGGGGTGGTCTTCATGTGATTCACCTCACAGTACTTCCACAGACAAGTCAGCAGGTCTGACATGAAATTTGGATCTCTGTCAGTCACTATTTCTTTTGGGAAACCTACCCTGCTGAAAACATCTAACAAAGCATTTGCCACCTTTTCTGCCTCAGTGGAGGACAGAGCCACTGCCTCAGGGTATCGTGTAGCATAATCCACTACCACTAGGATATATTTTTACCTGTGGAACTTGAGGTACTCAGAGGCCCCACAATATCCATAGCTACCTTCTGAAATGGCTCATCAATCACAAACAAAAGCATCAAAAGAGCTCTTTCCTTGTCTCCTGCCTTGCTTACCTTTTGGCACTGCTCACAGGTCCTGTAGTACCCTGTTACATCTCTGGAAATTCCAGGCCAATAGAAGTTCTGCACAATACATCTTTTTGTACATTTTTATGCCCCTATGACCTGCAAAGGGAATACCATGGACTATGGCTAGAAGCACGAGATGGTAGGCTCTAGGCACTACCAACTGCTGTACCTCTCACCTTCTAGCCCTCCCTCAGGGGTTCACTCTCTATACAGTAACCCTTTGTCCCAATATACAGATTCCCCCTTCCCCTTGAGAATCAGGTGCCTCACTAGCTACCTGCTTCAGGGCTTGCAATGTAGGGTCTGAGAGCTGAGCCTGTCTCAACTCTCTCTTTGTAATTCTTCCCAGCTCCCCTTCCACAGGAAGTGTGGTATCCTCTGACAGCGGTGCCTCACTGTCACCCTGGGTACTACTACTCACCTCTACCTTTGCAGTCACTCTTTCTAAGGGAACATCAGTACCCACAAGCAGCTGTGGCTCACCTTCAGTTTCACTGCTACAGAGTAGCCCCCTCCCTGAAGTAACCACCTCACCAGTCCTGGCTGCAAGTATGCAGTCTGTCTGCGTCTCCCTCAGCCTACCAGACCCACATGCTTGTCTCCTCGCCTGACTGTGTGTAACTACATAAGCACATGGTTCTGCCTCATCCAAATCCTCCCCTATCAGGACATCTGCAGGGTGGTAGTTTGGTAGCCCTGTTGTCTCAAGACAACCTAGTATTGGCATTTTGTCTCTCCCACTTACTGGCTCTCTCACCTTTTGTTCCCCACCTTGCCTCCATGGACATCTGTATGCCACATGGCATCACTGGTTGCATTCAAAATATTTAACTCTAGGTGCTGGACATGTACCTGGACTAGCGGCTTCCCCTTCTACTAGCAGATTCTGTTGGGACAGTCTGTGCTGCCCACCATGGGTTCCTTTAGACTCATGAGCAGTACTGGGGGGTCCCTTTCCTGTGTAGGGATGCCCTGCTTGCTAGGTATGGGTCTCCCTTCTTCCCCAACTCATCTGAAGTAACACATTGTCTATCAGCTAACAAGATCCTCATGTCCTCAGGCAAAGTGCTAAGGGCTTGTTCTCTCACCAAAAGGTCTGCCAGCCCTTCAAAAGTGGGGACCTGACATCCACTCACCCACCTATGAAAATAAGTGCTCAGTTCAGCAACATATTCACACACACTTTCATCTCCCTTGTGTCTACGCTGACAAAACCTTTTCCTATACGTTTCAGGTGTTAGCTTAAAACATTCTAACAAGTGATTTTTGACAGTAGTATAAACAAAATATTCACAATCAGCAAGTTTAGACAGCACAGTTACAGCTTTACCATGGAGTAAGGGGGTCAGGAACCGTACCCAGAGCCTTTGGTCAACATCATACTGTTTACATACCCTCTCAAACATATGAATGAAACTATCAAAAGTATCCCCCTCTTTAAACTGCGGAAGCAATTTACTGACCTTTTGTGCTTCTGGGGTCCAGTTACTCCCTTCCCCATTACCTCCAGGACTCTGGCGAAGAGTCAGCGTCTCCCTCTCATGCTGCCTCTGCCTCTCCTTTTCCTCAGCTTCCAGGCATAGCAGTTTCTCATTCTCCTCAGCCTGCAGACATCTCAGTCTCTTAGCTGCTTCTATTTCCAAATGCCTGGCCTCAAACTCAAGTCTCTTTTGCTCCAGATGGATTTTTAAGTCATCCGCAGAAAGGTTGAGCTGTCCATTCTCTGAGGGTGGTACATCTCACTGCCAGTCTGATCATCCTCCTGGTTGGTGTTTTCTGATGCAGTTGTGACCAAAGCTGCAATCATGTCTGCCTTAGTCAGGTTTCCATGCACCAGTCTCTTAGCCTGGCACATCTCAGCCAGCTGGCTCCTTGTCAGCTGTCCGTATTTCTCTGCTGACATACTGCCTACTCTCCCTGACTAACTAAGCTAACAAAAGAAATAAAACAATTGTGATCTGAATTCTGAGTATTCACTGCATGACTGATTTAGAGTACAAAATCACCTTCAGTGATCACGTACACAAGCTACAGGAATTCACTCTACCCACACCACTACAAGCCAATTAGTATTTGCGAACCAATTAATATGTGGTGTTGATATCCCACCACTACCAAACAATTAATATGTGACACTGGTGCACTGGGCCAGCAATCAAGGAGCCTCAATCCTCACCACTAACACCAGTGAGGGGCATCCATGTAGGAAAGGATAATAAATGCACACATACTAAAGTCAGTCTGGGGCTGGTTGCTCCCTTTCTCTCCAATAAGGCTTCCCACTGACACAGCTATAGGGTCCAGATCTCAGCCAGCTGGGCAAGCTAAAATCTCCAGTACCCTTTTTGTCCAACCAGTTCTTCGTATCTTTGCCTAAGTAGCTGACACACACACACACACTTTGAGATAAGAGTTTATACAACCACACAGACACTCTTGGGGAAGACTGGCACAGGTTCTCCAGCTGTGCCCCTTTTACCCAGACTATTTGGTAGAAATCACTGCCACCACCCAGCTAATATTTATCAGCTACTCAAAGGCCTTTAAGAAGCGTGTCCAATTATTACTATGCAATATTATTATCCAAATGGTAAGTGTGACTGAACAGTCAAGGCTTACTAGAGTGACTTAGTACAATATCACTATATACATGCAATGCAATCTAGAGCTTAAATTAACTCTATATAAAACAACCAGAGTTGAAAGGTTTAAAAAATACTTAATTAAATAATAAAAACACAATACAATACTTCTTATAACACAGTGCTAGTCAAGAGTTCAGAGATCACAGAGAAATACTTAATACCGCAGAAAAGTTCTAACATCAACACAGAAAAACACTTAGTCTAATCTTCCTAATTCCTATCTATTTCTAAGAGAAAACACAGTTCTAAATAACTTACATCTAGAGCAAGGCAGTGCTGGTGATGTTGGATGTTCTCAAGACAAAATGCTCAGAGCTCTCTGATTCTCTCCCTTTAAATTGACAACACAGAGCTGCTTCACATGACATAATTCTTCATACTTCTCTGGTCTTTCCAGCCTAACAGAAACTACATTTACATTCTTACACTGGGTCAGAAACCAGAGCAATAAAGGACATTTATACATGCAAATTCTAACCATTACCTCTGGTCTTAAAACAATAGGCAGGATGCCCCCCCTAGACATATCGGCTCCGAATTTTAACATCAAAGACAGTCATTTAATGCTTGACTTAGCTTTCTTACAGCAGAGTGCACTGTTGTTACATTTTTGCAGTTCAATATACAATGCAGTCTTTTCACAATTAAGAGAACAAGGCTGTGACTTACATTAATATTTACAAATGACAGAATTATCTACAAAATTCTATCTGGCTAGGCTGGCAGCCTTCACCTATCTTCACACCTATATCCAAAAAATATTATGTAAACAAGGCATAAAGTGTATTGTGCTATGCACTGTTATTGCATAAATTATGAAAATATTAGAGTGGAAAAAACTCATATATTTTTTCCAGATAACCAAGTGGTAACCCTTTACTGATTAAATTAATAGTGCAGTTTATGGGGTCCACATTTTAATATTACTAGTTTTATTTATGTTTTATTGTGCTGCTCCTCAAACAATATTCTTCATTTATAAAAAGAGTATGTAACTGTTACTCAGCTGGCTAAGACTTGCTCAGACATGTAAGTCATATCTGTAACCTGCTCATTTCTTCTCCCCAGCATTTGTAAATTATATTGAAATTAAAGGAATGACAAAGCTGCTAAGTGAATTAATGAATGGATCTGATGCTGTGGACAGATAACTTTGCACAAGTGACTTAACTCATCAGTAGCTCCCTGCTGGCCATTGGAACCACAATACTTCAAGTGGCATGGCCAAGCAGCAGAGTAACATTCCTATTGGTTGGATGAGATTTTTAAGGAAGACATAAACAGGGTGGTGGGTGGCCTAATTGTTAAGGTGTTTGCCTTACAAACACAAGGTGCAGGGTTTGAGTCTCACAAGGGATAATTGGTTATGCTTACAATAGCTCGCAAGGATAGTTAGCTTAGTACTAACCTATGAACCCCGTTCCTGAGACTGAGGTGAACTGGTAGCTCTAAAATAAGCTTTTCTCCTCATGCTTCCCAAAAATTGAGTACATCTCTGCTGGAATTTATCAGTTAATAAACAGAAATACATAAATAAAACATATATTAAGCAGCAATACAAAATGATCATCCATCTATCACTCATATAGTAACAGTTAACAAAGCTAGAAGTGTTTCTGAAATATATCAGCTCTAATAAGTAGTCCTACAGTACTTGGACATGCTGCAGAAAAGGGCTCTTTATTGAAATACTAGCACTGAAAATGACAAGTGCTTATAATCAGAAAAAAAGGACAAAAACACGAGAAGAACAAAACTCGAAAATCCCTTTTCTCCTTAAAACTTCTTTATTGCAGAGGGACAAACCTCCCTTGAAGCACCCCCAGCATGTGTGCTTCCCACCCCGTGACATTATATATATCAACTCCAAGATTGACGTACCTCAGAGAAAAGGGACTATGCCCAGAAATGGCATATTGGACTTGGTATATGTTGTAAATCCAATCTTTAAACTAATCAGTCTCCATATTTTGGGATTTGCTCTAGTGGGCCCTGACATTTCAAATTGTTACTGCAGTGGTGCATAGGGAGGAATGTTATAAAAGACTTGCTGCATGTACTATACCACTGTGTGAATACTGGTTCTGTTTCCAATTATTGCACCCAGATCTACATGATGCTGGTTGTTTGATGTTAATTGTTTTAAGCACTGTATTATATTGCTAGGAGTATAATTCCATGTATGCCCTACTGATCCTATGATATAATGTTTGCACACATTAATCCTGCTCCTTGTGTCCATGGTGCTCAAACTATTCAGTTTTAATAAAAATGAGCCTTTTAAAGCACTGTGGTCCTTGGCAAAAAAGGGACTGTTTCTTGCTTCTTTTTTCTTTACTGAATGTTTATTTAACCACATTCGTTCTGTTACAGATTTTCCCTTGAAATTCCTCCTACTACTGAAAGTTGACCTGTAACATGACACACCATATTCCTGATGTCTTTCATCATATTTATATAGCTGTATTCTTAAATAGCTCAGCACAAATAGGTGTGTGTGTGTGTGTGTGTGTGTGTGTGTGTGTGTGTGTGTGTGTGTGTGTGTGTGTGTGTACGTGCATTTCTATGTGTTTTGTGTATTTCTGTTTCCATGTGTTTGTGTTTCAATGTGAATTTTGTGTGTTTCTATTTCTGTGTGTGCTTCCATGCATGCATGTTGGATAGGGTGCTTTGTGTTGTATCCATGGTGCCATTTCATATTAGAAACACCTTATTAAATACAGCCTGGATTTGAGTTGTATGCATATAATTTGTCAGCTCAAGATGCCAAAATACTCTGGGTGGTTGTTGTGATTATGTTATTTTGGTAGACAGGTTACTGGCTCCCTAATGAAATGTTGGCACTTGAAATGCCGAGTGCCAACAAGCCAAAAAAAAAAAAAGACCAAAAACACAAGAGAACAGCAAATGTCAAAAATCCTTCTAATCCTTTAAACTTCTTTTTGCAGGGGGAACAAATACCCCCCAACACACATCCCATGTTGGGGGCAATTGCTCCACACCCTTGAATGTATATACATCAACTTTGAGATTGCCATACCTCAGAGGAAAGGGAATGGTCTGAGAAATAGCAACTCATACTTAGTGTATGCAAGTCTGATTGTTTGGCCATTCAGTCTCCATTTTTTGGGACTTGCTCCAGCAGGTCCCGACATTTCAAATGTTTAACCAAGTGGTTACATCTGAACCATATTTGGAATGAGCTTGGGAAGCTATTCTAAATCTGAAAATGCTCCACAGTGAAATATACTATATTCCAGATGTATTTCAGATATCCAGGCAGTGTGGGCATTGCAAATCATGTTTTTTTGTGGGAGTTTGAGCCATCTAGTTACAGACTGCCCTGGGAAAAAGTGATGCAGGTGTGGGGATCATCAGCATGTTACAAGGAACTGCCCTAATAAATGTCAGTTTTGTATGGAGCCTCATAGATGGACATACTGTCCCACTACATACCTGAATCCTACTTCCCAATCAACTGAGATTCTTGATCATCTTTTGGATGACCTGTCTTGCTGTCTCTGCTTCTGTATCACACTGTGTGGGGACTGTTGTAAATGATACTGTGTCCAGCCATGTTGAGTTTTCTGTGAGAGGCTTGGGTGGCAAAGACACTTTTTCCATTCATAAGTCTTCTTTTGAGTGCAGTGTAGTAATGCATAATACAGCAAAAGTTGAGTCCTTTGCTGCCATGCTGACTCTTGCAGTTTCTTTGGTCAGTGTCCCTCATGTCCAACCAGAAAATTAACATAAGGATTTCTGATGACCCATAAACCTATGTTAGTTGAGTTCATGGATATTGAGGTGGAGGGTGAGGAACCTCTGGAGGATTGTCTGGGGGAATAAATGGCACACTGCTAGGTCTTCCAGTAAAGAACAAAAAGAAAAATTGGAAGGGCTAGTTCATCTCTACCCTCCCTGAAGTTGAAGGGAATGAAACAGCGGTCTTGCTCACTTCCTGAAATAGCTAGTTATGGCTAGATGCACCTTCTTATTTTGTAATATGAATGGCATGGTAGAGTATGTATGTTGACTCCTTATTCTGAAATGTATTCTAAGGCTTTCTAAACCTTATGACTTACTATGTTTTTTGGATGTGGGTAGGTTGTCTTCTCTGCAACATCTTCGGTAAAAAGAGAAACAATTAGGTGAGGCAGTATGTTGTCTGGGTGCCAGCCCCAAATCCAGGATACTTGTTTTATGTTATATTGACACAGTGGGTTATTAAAGACATTATCCCACAAGTTCCCAGGTAGGGGGATAGTGACTGATGTTATAAATGTAATAGTGAGAACACCGGTTTTGGTGTACTTCCAGTTCCCTGACACCTTATTGGCACTGTTTTGTTCTCCTTGATACTTGGCCAGCTTCATGCATTTTTTATGGGACCGTTTAGTTTCTGATTTGAGTGTTTTTATTCAGCTTTCTTATATTCCTGGACTTGTTTATTTCATTTGGTAAACCATTTACAGTAAATGGTAATGCTGTTAGATGCTACTAAAATATATATTCTGTAGTGTCCCTGCAAATTAAGTCAATCTGAACAAATCACTTAACAAAACAGTCCCCAGGATTCATTATACTTGGCCATGGTCCCCCTTGGTAGTGTACCATGCATATTAATTATGGCACGCTGCCAAGGGATAGCATAGTAACAGGGATATTGAATCCATGTGGACAGAAGTGTAGACGCTGGTTAGATGTTATGTACATGGGAGGCTCCTTGTAATGCTCCCTGTTACTGTCACAATGTGCTGTGAATTAATTGTGTGTGTTTTAAATGTCTAATTTTTTGTTTTAATTAATTTATTTATATATTTTTAGTTAATGTCTGTTTGTGTGGCATGACACGGAGCACAGCAATGCCAAGCTGAGCTCACACATAGACAACTTGACACCTGCCAGACATCTAAAAATAGAAACTGGATGTAATTAATTATAATACCTTTATTTTTTTATTATTTTTTTAAATGTTTGTTTGTGCAGAGCGGCACAGAGCACAGGATTGCAAAGCTCCACATAGACACAGACAGTTGACATCTGCCAGACATCTAAAAATAGAAACTGGATGTAATTAATTATGTATGTCTGCTTATGTTTAAGCCTGTTTAAGCCCATTTGCATGACGTGCCATGGTTGGTTAGTAGCATATGTGAAGATATACTAGTTTATATACTATCCAAATAGCTAAATATGTACAGTGATGGTCTGAAGCTTTATAGGTCCATGGTTTGAGTCCCTAGCACACATATAATTTGTTTAATGCAATGTAAAGAGTCTTTTAAATTAAAATCAAAATTTTTACATTTGGGAGAGCTGTACGGTGCTAAGCACTGTATAAACATGGTTAACAGCTTATTTTCAGTTTGCTGACCAGGGAGGTCCACTGGGCTCAAAGAGCCAGTTTTCAGTGGAGGCCCGGGGAGAAAAGCTCCAATAATACATACTACAAGCTCCATAATATGAAGTACAATACATAGTGGAAACAGAAACAAACTAAGCAAATTTTACATACAAAATAGCAAAGACTAAACAAAAGTTAAACAGCAGCTTGGAGAAGGATGTAAAGCATATTTACATGTTTAGTGGCTGAGAACAGTAGTACAAGGTTAAATTAATACAGAGGTTTAAATCATCTGAGAATGATATAGAAGTAACATTAGCATGGATGAGTTCTTTATGCATTAATATTAGCATGAGTTAAATTAATACAGAGATTTAAATCCTCTGAGAGTGGTATAGAGGTAGCATTAGCATGAAGGTAGTACATAGGGTTAATCAATAGTGTGTAAGGAAGAACAAACTTTGTGTGTTATAAAGTATTCATGTATTAAGCAGGTTAGGCAGGTGGAGTGCAATTGCATTTCCATTTTTGGGAGAGGTAAGAATGCAGCTGGGTTTTGAAGTGTTCAGAGTTCTCAGAAATTCTTAGAGATGGAGGGACAGAATTCCATTTTTTGGCGACGGAAAGGGATAGGAAAAGCTGACCAGCGGGATGGTTTGGTTTATAAACAGAGATTAGATTTTGGTGGGTAGATATTAAGAGTTCTGTTTGGGGTGTATAAGCTGCTATGGTTTGTGCATTGCTAAGCTTTGCTGCTCAACTCTGCTTAGCTGGTTTGCATGATGCTAAGCAATGAGTCGCTTTTTTGAATGTAGCTCAATGATGTGTAAGGGAAGATAGCACCCTATATTAAGGGCAACAGGCAAGAATTCTGCAGCATTTGTTGGAGTCTATCTGACAGTATGCCAGGTGGTGTTGGAGAGGGTGTTCACTTTTGGCTGCAGAGATGGGGAGTGCAGGAGTCCAGGGTTTTTGTTGGGCTACTGATACACAGCTATGAACCTAGGCTGCTGCAGGGTGGTTATCAGGGCTCAAAGTGTAAGGCTGAGGCCTGGGATCAGTTGGCCAGGGAACTTACCAGTGTTACTCATATCCCCTGCACTGGTGAGCAGTGCCATCACCACTACGATGACCTGAAGTGTAGAAAGAGTGGAACTTTGGACACCTGGGTCCAAGATGCCAGTGCTGGGCATGCTTCAGACATATGTGAGTATTTCTTCCACTATTTCAATAAAAAGCAAGCTGAATGTCAACTTCTGCAGCTGAGAGGACTCAATGTTCATTCCCATGCCAGGTGCCTGGTCAGGTTGTGCCATGAGTGTGGTAAGTATGGATATATCATGCTAACTGTAGTGCAATAAGCAATAAGGAATAAAAAAGCTGAACTGCAATAAAGAATAAGCAATAAAAACTCTAGTGCAATAAATGGGCAATTAGAACTGCAGTGCAATAAATGGGCAATTAGAACTTTAGTGCAATAAATGAACAATAACAACTGTATTGCAATAAACAATAAACAATACTTGACATCCCTGAGTTTGGAAATGCAGGACTAATCTTTACTAACTTAAAACTCAACACAAAAAAGCTCATTAACATCATTGGCAGTTATATCCCACCAGGCAAGAAGATCCACACAGTAGAAACATGCTCAACTCGGCCTCTAATTCACTCCGACAGGAAACAGTCCTGTTGGGTGATTTCAATATTGACTGGATAGACTGCTCCTCTCTGAATCCAACATCACACATTAACCTACGTGGATTTGCCCAACTGATCACATCCCCCAAAAGAACTGACAAGTCTACCCAACATCAATCTATCCTCGACTGGATTTTGGTTAACAACCCCTCCCTATCATCACAGGCAGGCTGTCTTCCTGATGGTCTGAATGACCACTTAGCAACCTTCCTTATACATTCCCACACCTTCCAAATTAACCATACATCATACCACACAATCAGAAACAAAAAAAAAAACCTTTAACCCAAGCAAATTCATCTCGGACCTAAAAAGTTGTAACTGGGATTCTCTCAAACTCTAGATGATGCAGTTAACTCCTTTAATACAACCTTTCTAGACATTTTAAACTGCAATGCTTCCCCCAGGACCATTAGAGTTAAAGCCAACTATGCACCCTGGCTGAGTAAGGAATGTCGATCCCTACTCAAAGCTAGAGACAAAGCCTGGGCACAATACCACAAATACAAAACCCAAACTACAAAACAATCATTCCTAGAACTTTGAAACAAAGCTAAGAAACTTGTAAAACAGGGCAAAATCAAGTACTACCATAATATTAAGAAAAAACACCATAGTAACCCTCATATATTTTGGGCTGCAATTAATGACTTACTATCACCAGGCACAGCATCTACCCTCAGTCCAGCCTCTAACAACCATAACCCAAGATTTATTTCTATCAGATGAAATGTGGCTCACCAATTTTCAACTCATTCTAAATCCCAGTTAAACCAAGCTTCTTCTCTTACCTCTCACGAACTCTTTCTACTCACCTAACTTTCACCCTATAGTCCAAAAATAAAACTATTATCACCCCAGTAATGCATACAAAACTTCTAGGGGTTGAAATTGACAAAATCTGAAATTCAACATCCATATACCCCAAACTATTTAAAAAGTTCACAAAAAATGAGGTCTTCTTTACAGAAACAAACAATTTTAAACTAGATCCACAAAAGCTACCATCGCCCGTACACACCTCCTGTAAACTTTCCTATATGCTTCTCCAATACTAACCAAACTCCATAAAACTGATCTTACAAAACTAGAAACCTGTTACAATAAAATTGTCAGGTTTGCTACTGCCACCACACACGTCACATCACTGAACTGCTCTTAAACAACTAAATTGGCTAGAACTCCCTCAACTGCTCCAATATAAACAGCTAACCTTTGCCCATAAAATCCTGCATGAACTGGATAAAATCCCTGCTCTCAAAGATCTTATACAACCATACACCACTTCTAGAGCCCTCTGTTTCAGTGGCAAACCCCTTTTAGAAACCAAAAAGGCTAACAACTCAGCTGGGGCATCTCTCTTCTCAAACGTCATTCCTAAAATATGCAGTAATCTACCTACTTCTACTTCCTCAAGCTGCTCAATAGTACAATTCAAAAAGCTCCCATCTGCTCACTTAGCAAACACCTGGCTTTGTTCTTCCTACCCTCCTGGTTAACTCTATGTTCTGTATACCTGTACACACCTTACTCATTTACTGCTTCCGTACTTCATACAATTATCTCATTTCCACTCTGTCTTGCCTTCTTCCTTACCTAAATGTTTACACTCAAGTATCACAAGTTATGTTATTGTAACCTCTAAAATTGTGCATTGCCCAACTATGTACTATAGCTGAAGTTGTTTGTTACTGGAAAATCCTTCATGTTATTTTGGTTAATTCGGGTTATTTTGTTATATTTGTTAATTTCTAAAATGTATGTTTTTCTTATTGCTGGAGCTTTTCTTCCCCAGCCTCCGCTGAAAAAGGACCTGTGTCAAGTCGGACTGTCCCGGTAAATAAGTGTAAAATAAATAAAATAATAAATAAAACGGTGTAAAGCAGGAGTCATAACATAATTGCATTACAGCATGTGTATGGTAAGGTTGCTGGAGTCAAGTGTAAAACTGTAATAGCTGTCGAATGCAAAACTAATGGCCTGATAAACGTACTGCTCAACCCATAGTACTGTTCAAGGTGTCTCCAGGCCAATGTCAGTCACATAATGCTCTCTTTTCCTTCCACTCCAGGAACAAACGGTATATGGTTGAGGTAGCCCACTTTATAAGCAGATATTGTGTGTAGACTTCACAGAGAATTATCACCAGTACCAATAAAATGTTAAGCAGCATTGTGGTTTGCTAAATAAATCAGTCTTAATATTTGCAGTAGGGCTGTAGTCACTGCATGTCTGTTCTAAGTTGTTGCAGTCAGTTGTTACATTATTTGCAGATGTCCCCTGCAGTCACAGTTATTGGGGTCTACTCCCATACCTGCCAACTAAGGCATGATGATTGTTTAGTTACTTAATGTACAAAAACATACCTCTCAAGTGTCATTGTTTTTCGTAATGTAATTAGAACTGCCTAATGTCTGTCACATGATTACCAGATAAATGATTACCTGGAATGCAATGTATTACCACATCTGTGTACAGAACACTTTGATAGTTCTGTAAGTCCACATTATGTAAAACTGTTCTGTGTAGCTGTGTACCTGCATTTGTTAGTGCTTGGCCCACACTGTCCCATGTTAACAGCTTGCGAGGTATGTACATGCTACATCAGCTATAGCAGAATTGTAGTCACTGTACTCACAACTGACACTGCACACCTGTAGAAGTATGTAGTACCAGTGGTTTCAGGGATATCATCTGTGATGTCACTAATGGTATGTTTTTCTCTCTCTCCCCACCCCTTATCTTCTTTAATTTATTATTGCTCTTTATTATTATGATTTAATATTAATACATCTTGTTAAACTAACTATATTTTGTTAAAAACTGTAACTTATTATTGTTATTTATTATTATGATTCAATATTAGCATATTTTGTTAAACTAACTGTTTTGTTGGCCTTATGGTTTAATTCATACTGGCTTGCTGTTAACATACTGACTGTTATGTAACATAATGCTGTGTTACACACAATATACCTTAATATATATTTGGATTAATAAATATTATGTTCCATTCTCTTAATACTAACATTGGTTTTGTATTATCAAGCTAACTTATTGTTATAACTACTTTACTACAGTACGTCAAGGTCTGCCGGTTCCTCGCGATCTGCCTACCTTGTCTCCTCCAGCCATGGCACTAGGTCCCAGCATGTCTGGAGCCCAGAATGATGGTGCCTTTTCTACTGCCTGTGTAATTCCTGTGGCATCGGGTAGTACTGCCTCATTGGATGGGGCTGGGCCCCCCTCTGGGAGCGATGGTGGAGGGGGAGTTGTCATCCAGGACTAACTGCCAGGTTTGGAGATTGGGATTGTCATCCATAGGTTTGGACAATGCTTGCATTGGATGGAGAGCATGCTGGCCACCCTGGTGGGGCAGGCTCACCCTGGAGCCCAGTCTCCACCACTGCCAGCCTAGGAGCAGTGATGGAGTGGTGGTGACAGTTCCATGGGTGGGGATGTGAGTCATGCTACTACCTTGTGAAGGCACATTGGACTGAGATTCCACAACACCCTCCCCATCCAAGGTATTCACCCCCTCTTGTGTCACACACCACCTATGTTTGCTGTCTTGTCTGTCTACAGAAACGTCCTCACATCCTACCCAAGTTACCTCCCTCACATGTACCTATGTCCCTTCCCCAACATTCCACTCTCACCTTAAAAGAAATGGGCACCTGCCCCCCCCAAAAAAATTGTCCCATACATAGCTCTCCATTTCACACACGTGTCCACTGGATTACATGATCCTTTCAAACTCACAGTGCAGATTAGCACAGCTGCACAACTAACATAATTTGGTCCAATTGGCTTAACAACTCAATTATGTTGTTCTCACCCCTCTCTCTGGGAGTGAGAGTCCAAAGTTATATACACATTCTGTCAAAGTGCTCAGTTGTTGTTGTACAAGAAATGGATAGCTAGGGTCCTTCCCTACACCCTTCCTGCACATCCCTACCTGCTTTTCTCTATGTTTTCCCCCTGCTTGCACCCCATTTCACCACTTTCCTATATCCCCATTTTTTTTTTCTTTATATATTTTTTGTGCGACACTGTGTGATGCTCAGTTCAGCTAAATGGAGCTATATTGATATATGTGTTTTTAAATCATAATAAACGTGTACAAAAAAAAAACACCTGTCCCCTATTTTGAACCCAGGAACATCACAGCTGTAGACTACTGCATTAACCTGCTATACCGCACAGCTGTTAATTAAAACAGGTGGTTTAAGCAAAACATAAGAAATGAAACTTACAGTCATTAAGTGTGTTTCAGCAGAGCTGCACATCGTGCCACACTGTGCAACTTGATTAAAAATTGATGGAAAAAATAGGAGTGTATTTTGGACTCTGGTGCAAAATACACCTGCTAAGGCATTAATGGCAAAATACATGTTCATCTGGGACCCTGGTGCAGAAATACATCCATATAAAGCCATGAACCTAGTGATGGATGTAGAAAACGTACATCACAGCTTGTATGTGTGCACTTATATCTTGCAGATACACCTGCTGTAGCAGTGACTCAGTAGCTCATTCTGTTAAATGCCTTGCAAACAGTACATTTTGCCACATTTTGTCTGCTTTTGACTGATGGAAGTCACAGGCCTGCAGATAGGAACATACTTCACATACTCTTGTGTCAAAACTATGTGTCATGTAATGCATCAATATGCATTCACAGAGGATTTTAACTCAGGTAATGCAAATGAGGCCAACTAATATCAGAGTGGACTACATGATCCTTTCAAACTCACAGTGCAGATTAGCACAGCTGCACAACTAACATACACATTTGGAGTCCCTGCTTGTAACAGACTGCCATCATACATGTTCCAAATTACTACCAGACTATAACACATGGCTTGACGGTTGCCCAAATGGTGGACATATTCTTATATTTATCCCCATGTTGCTCAAGGATACAAAAAACATGTTGCCTAGTACTCTGTTAGTGATACCAATGCATAACATACTTCAAACAAATGCCTTAATTGGAGAGGAAAGGGTACCCTCACTCTAGCTGTGCCTCTACAACAAGACTAATACAGCTCCCACAGTTACTCTTGCAGCTTGTTGTCTTCCAAAGTGTTCACACTCTCTGCCTATGCCTATTACCTACAGCAGCAGTTGCAGCTTGTAGCACACACATCTCTGAGTAAAAGTTGTTGCTATACACCTACCCTCTACGATAATGTAGTCTCCTCACCTCAGTAATATTCAGCGCAACATATCAGAAAGGGCCTCTAATCTACATGATGGCCTTATATATTGTATAGTAGTTGCATGTCATTGGCTGATGATAATGCAATCAGCTGTTGGCTCCAATTAGCATTTCAGAACCACAGATTGGTTAAGAGGCAATCACCTGGTAATGAGAAGCATGTTAAAAAAGCAAACAGCTGCCTATGGGGAACCAGTCTGTATGAGACTTTCCTCACACAGAACACGTGTTTGCAAAAACTTAACTATCACCACATATCAACAGAGGAGTATTGCACTCTATCAGGTATGTAACCTTTTTGTTTACAACAGGATGCAGATGTGTGAATATATTTATGGGGAATAGGGATTACAGCATTAACCCTTTCTTAGAACTATGATAATGACATATCGATGAGCTCCAGATTTATTACACATACAGGGGATGTGCAGTACATCAAGGGTGGAATGTTTATTGTCAATGTGGCACATTGGTCTCTTGGGACTGTCCCTTTATAGTGGTTGTAATAACACACTATTTGTTTGGCACAGTTGTTTTGACATATTGTCAGGGTTGTTGCCCCTGGGGACACATTACGATAGACTCCAAGTGTTGGCTGTATGATCATAGAGCAGTATTTGTCATGGCACACATGGGAATACCTAACTATCAGTAGTATCTTAGTTGTATCCACACATTTAGTATGTTTGCACACTGTGGGATATGACATGTGTGATCAAGCAGTGGATACTGCCAGCCATTCTGTCCTTGCTGTATCTCTACATAGCGTACTTCCATCTATGTGATCCTAACATGTGTTCCCATGTTGTTCTCTTTCAGAAAACATGTATCAAAGACACCATGCACCTTTCACGGATCCAGAGAATGAGATAAAACTGGAAGGCCTCTGTCAACACTATAAGCTTCTGCTGTCCAGGGGGTAGCACAACAGGGAACAGTGGGAGGCATTGTGGGCTGACCTTGTCTGTGATGGGAATGCCACAGGTCATCAGAGCAGAACATATGAGCAAGTTTGACACTATGCAATGGACATGATCAATGCTGCACGCAGAAGAGCAGCAGGTGTAGCTAGGGATTGTGGCATCACCGGTGGAGGGCCTGCAGAGGAACAACCACTCTCAGCCACTGAGGAATTCCTGGCTAATCTAGGCACACATGAGAACTCCCAGACATCCATCACACCATACATCATGGATGTGGGTGCCACAGCTTCCATGGCAGAGGAGCATGCAGGTAAGCTTAGCATGATCAGCATTGTAATACTGTAGCATTCAGTGTGTCAGGGTGTACATAGTCTTACGTGAGTGTCAGGTCTTTCTTTTTTGAGGGTGGGGAGTTTAACTGCAGTTTGACTCTCATACTCAGTTTTTGACCAATATAACAATTAACACAGTAGCTACTGTAAATGTAAGATATATGTATGCATTACCTTGTTGTGGTGCAACGTGCAGTGGTACTGACATTACCTGTCCCTCAACTTTTCACAGGTCGTTCAAGTATTGGACAAGCCCGTGGTCCTGCTCCTGGTAAGCATGACACTGTTTTGTTATAGATGTAGGTTACAGCAATGTAATCCCTAAAGTATCATCCCAGGCCTGCTGCCTGGATTGCTGTACTGTCAGCATGATTGTCAACTGCACAGATATTTTTGACTGTACACATGTTAGACTCATACCTATGCCTTGTAGGTATGACCATACTCATAGATATGACAGTATTGTCGGGAAATTACAGATTGCCATATGTGCCAACTGTGCAGTCTTAATAAATGTCAGCAGTGTATCTCACGGTTGCTGATGAGATTGCTGTCTAAAGAGCTTTTATTTACAAGTAACTACAGCCGTTAGTGGGAAGAGTTATGTCCTCTTTTCTACTATATGAGGTTGGGTTTTCAACAGGTCTGTAATAGTGACGATATAGTAGCTGATAAGTAAGGGTGGCTGGTGACAGTTGGTACTACCTTACAGACTGGGCAGAAGGGGGCATAGCTAGTAAACCTGTGCCAGACTTTCTCAGGTGTGTGTGTGTCTGTGTGTGTGTGTGTGTGTGTGTGTGTGTGTGTGTGTGTGTGTGTGTGTGTGTGTGTGTGTGTATCAATCAAATCTCAAAGTGTGTGTGTGTCAGCTACTTGGGCAGGGGCACAAAGTACTGGTTGGACAGAGAGGGTGCTGGAGGTCTTAGCTTGGACACTCGGCTGAGATCTTAACCCTATAGCTGTGCCAGTAGAGAGTCTTATTGGGGATCTGGAGAAAGAGGCAGAAACAAGCCAGAGACTGACTGTGATCTCTTGGTGCTCTTAAGGGAAATTGTACTTTACTGTGTGCCTACTTGTCATCCTCCCAAATGTGTACATCCCTCACTGGTGCTAGTGGTGAGGATTGAGGCTCCTTGATTACTAGGCCAGTGTAGGGGCATCATATATTAATTGTTTGACAGTGGTGGGATAGCGACATCACATATTAATTGGTTGACTGTGGTGAGATAGGCACATCACATATTAATTGGCTTGTAGTGGTCTGGATATTGAATTCCTGTAGCCTGTGTACAGTGGTCACTGAAAGTGTTTGTACTCTCAGTCAGCCATGCAGTGAACATTCAGAGTTCATATCAAAATTGTTTTATTTTTTTGTTAGCTTAGTTAGTCAGGGAGAGCAGGCAAGCATGTCAGCAGAGGAGTATGGCAAGCTGACCAGGAGCCAGTTGGCTGTGATGTGCCAGATTAAAGGACTGGTGCATGCCAACCTGACTAAAGCAGACATGATTGCAGCTTTATTCACAGCTGCATCACAGAATAGCAACCAGGAGGACAATAAGACTGGCCATGGAGATGTACAACTCTCAAAAAATGGACAGCTCAACCTTTCCACAGAGGACTTAAATATCCATCTGGAGTTAAAGATACTTAGGCTAGAGGCCAAGCGTTTGGAAATAGAAGCAGCAGAGAGACTGAGACATCTAGAGACTGAGGAAAATGAGAAACTAAAACATCTGAAGGCTGTGGAAAATGAGAAACTGTGGCACCTGGAAGCTGAGGAGAAGGAGAGGCAGAGGCAACATGAAAAGGAGATGCTGGTTCTTCACCAGAGTCATGGAGGTAATGGGCAAGGGAGTACATGAAACCCAGAAGCTACAAAGGTTAGTAAATTTCTTCCACAATTTACAGAGGGGGATAATTTTGATAGATTCATTCATATGTTTGAGAGGGTATGTAAACGGTATGATGTTGACCAAGGGCTCTGTGTATGGTTCCTGATCCCCTTACTTCATGGTAAAGCTGTAACTGTTATCTCCAAATTGTCTGATACTGATTGTTTAAATTATAATGCTATAAAGAACTGTTTAGTAGAACGTTTTAAGTTAACACCTGAAGCTTATAGGAAAACGTTTCATGAGCATAGACACAAGGCAGATGAAAGTGTGTGTGAATATGTTGCTGAACTAAGCACTTAGTTTCATAGGTGGGTGAGTGGATGTCAGGTCACCACTTTTGAAAGGATGGCAGACCTTTTGGTGAGGGAACAAGCCCTTAGCACTTTGCCTGAGGACATGAGAATCTGGTTAGCTGACAGACAATGCACTACTGCAGATGAGTTGTGGAAGAAGGGAGACATATTCCTAGCAAGCAGGGCATCACTGCACAGGAAAAGGACACCCAGTGCTGCTCATGGGTCTAAGGGAACCCATGGAGGGCAGCTCAGACTGCCCCAATAGAGTCTGCCAGTAGGAGGGGAAGACACTAGTCCAGGTACATGTCCAGGACCAACGGTTAAATGTTTTAAATGCAACCAGTGGTGCCATGTAGCATATAGATGTCCACGGAAGCAAGGTGGGGAACAAAAGTTGGGAGAGGCAGTAAGTGGGAATGACATAATGCCCACAGTAAGTTGTCTTGAGACAATGAGGTTACCAAACTACCACAAGAGGTTATATCCTATCTTAGTGAATGAGATAGAGGCCAAAGCTAAGAGAGACACAGCCTCTGACTTAACCATTGTGAAACTCGCAATGGTTACAGAGGATCACTACTTGCGTGGGCAGTCTACTCCAGTCAAAACTTTAGGAGGGACCCCATTCCAAATACCTTTGGCTCGGGTTCACCTTGACTGGGAGGGTAGAAAAGGAAGCCAGCATGTAGGTATGTTTGAGGATATCCCTGCAGATGTCCTGATAGGGAATGATTGTGATAATGCAGTACCATGTGTTCATGCAGTTACATGCAGTCAGGCTTGGAGACAAGCATGTTGGTCTGGTAGCCAGGAGAAGACCCAGACAGACCGCACACGTGCAGCCAGGAATGGTGAAGTGGTTACTTTAGTGAGGGAGCTACCCTGTAGCAGTGAGACTGAAGGTGAGCCACAGCTGCGTGTGGGTACTGATGTTCCCTTGGAAAGAGTGACTGCAAGGGCAGAGGTGAGTAGTAATACCCAGGCTGAAAGTGAGGCACTGCTGTCAGAGGATGCAGGACTTCATGTGGAAGGGAAGCTGGGAAGGATTACAAAGAGAGTTAAGACAGGGTCAGTTCACAGACCCTACATTACAAGGCCTTAGAGAGGTAGATAGTGAGGCACCTGATTTTCAAGGGAAATGGGAATTTATATACTTGGACAAAGGGTTACTGTACAGAGAGTGGAGCCTGATGGCAGGCTAGAGGGTGAGAGAATACAGCAGCTGGTAGTGCCCAGAGCCTACTGTCTGGCACTTCTGGCCATAGCCAATGATATTCCCTTTGCAGATCATATGGGCATAAAATGTACAAAGAGACATATTATGCAGAACTTCTATTGGTCTGGGATTTCCAAGAGATGTAACAGGGTACTGTAGGACCTGTGAGCAGTGCCAAAAAGTAGGCAAGGCAGGAGACAAGGTGAAAGCTCCTTTTATGTCTTTGCCTGTGATTGAGGAGCCATTTCAGAGGGTAGCTATGGATATCATAGTGGTAGTAGATTATGCTACTAGATACCCTGAGGCATTGGCTCTGTCCTCCATTGAGGCAGAAAAGGTGGCAAATGCTTTGTTAGAGATTTTCTGCAGGGTAGGTTTCCCAAAAGAAATACTGACTGACAGAGGTGACAATTTCATGTCAGACCTGCTGGCTTGTCTGTGGAAGTACTGTGGGGTGAACCACCTAAAGATCATCCCTACCATCCCCAGACTAATGGTCTTGTTGAGAGGTTAAACTCTACACTCAGGATGATGCTACTGGCATTTGCAGACCAGTTTAAGTGGGACTGGGACAAATATTTGCCCCATCTGTTGTTTGCTTACAGAGGTTCCCCAGGAATCCTCAGGTTTTTCACCCTTTGAGTTGTTGTATGGGCATAGGGTGAGGAAACCTTTGAATATGATACGAGATGAGTGGGAGGGTGAGTGTGAATCCCATAAGGAGTCTGTTGTGGCATATGTCCTACACCTCAGGACAAAGCTCAAGGAACTTATGGGCTTGGCCCAGGAGAACCTGGCAGAAGCCCAACAGGAGAAAAAGGTCTGGTATGACAGGAATTCTCAAGCTAGAGAGTATGCTTTAGGGCAGCAGGTAATGGTTCTTAGTCCTTTCTGACACAACAAGCTGCAGGCAGCTTGGGAGGGACCCTACAAGGTGGTAAGGAAGGTCATTGATGGTAATTACATGGTAGAACTGCTAGGCAGGAGGCAGGAGCACAAATTGTACCGTGTTAACATTATGACACCTTATCATGATAGGGAGGCCCTTGTGCTAAGTATTGCAGTACAAGACAGGAGGAGTCTAAGAGGGATCTATGGCTATTGGGAGCCAGCCAGAAAAATCCCAAATTACTGTGGTGGAGCCTAGGGTTGCAGGCATATGATGGGACAGTGCAGCACTGTACTGGGGTCAGCAATGCCAAGGCAGCTTGAATCTCAAGACTGGGAATGGGGTAAGATATTCCCAGATAGGTGCAACCCTCTCAAGCAATGTTTCTCAAGGGTCATATGAAAAACTAGCTTGAGTTTGTGGGGAGGGAAGAAAGCTAGTAAACCTGTGCCAGCCTTTCCCATGTGTGTGTGTGTGCGTGTGTGTGTGTGTGTGTGTGTGTGTGTGTGTGTGTGTGTGTGTGTGTGTGTGTGTGTGTGTGTGTGTGTGTGTGTTTGTATATCAATCAAATCTCAAAGCATGTGTGTGTCAGCTACTTGGGCCGGGGCATGAAAAACTGGTTGGAAAGAGAGGGTGCTGGAGGTCTTAGCTTGGCCACTCAGCTGAGATCTTAACCCTATAGCTGTGCAGTAGGGAGTCTTATTGGGGATCTGGAGAGAGAGGGAGAAACAAGCCCCAGACTGACTGTGATCTTTGTGTGCTCTTAAGGGAAATTGTACTTTACTATGTGCATACTTGTCATCCTCCCAATGTGTACGTCCCTCACTGGTGCTAGTGGTGAGGATTGAGGCTCCTTGATTACTGGACCAGTGCAGGGGCATCACAGGTCACATTTGGGTTGCACGGCTAGGCTTATGAGGACCTTATTGCTCGTTAGCCTAGTATACACTTAGGAACCTATGAACCTATTAATGCTGGGCAACTGCACTAATGGTTTAGCTGTTTTATAACATCTCATGAAACAAACCTTGGTGTCCAAGTACTTGTCTTAACACTTTAGTATGTTGTAATGCTATTCAATCTTGGTTTAGTGGTAAACTACAATATTATGACAGTTGTGCTCAGACTGTATAGCACTTACACATGAGCTGTCTTGTGTGCATTTAGAAATTAGGTCATCCATTTTGGACTTATTTGATAACAACTTGCAACTCATGGCCACATTTGGAAGCTTGCTTTAACTTTTTTGTAGTAGAAATTTGGTCTTGTCATCATTATAGGCTGCATGTAGGAGGCAACATCTTTTTTAGTATCTACCAGCAGATGGTCACAGATATGATTTCTGGGTAATGTCAGCCTGATTAACTGTTTTCTTGCAGACAGATTGCTCTGGTGCTGAACTATTTCAGTCTCATGAGTAGTCTTTGGCATCAAGGTGGTACTTTGTCTAAATTGTAGGAAAAATAGTTGATTCAATGGCTTGGGGCAGTCTGAAGTTGGAAACAGTCTAGCACTAATAGGTATCTGGAGAATGTCTCACATTCCTGTTCACTCCCAAAGCACACTTTTTCAGTTTGCAGATATCTTGGCACAGCATCGGTTGGCATTTTTGAGCAATAGACAACCAGATGTATCGCTGATTCATCCATTTGGAGTAATGTTACAGCTAGATCATAGTTACCAGCATAAGCCCTTACAGTTACTGGTTTGGTAGCATTATAGTATGGTAGCATATAGCTATTGTTAACATTTGTTACTCTGTAGAAGCCTTATGCTTGTGCATCTCCCCATGACTGAAGTACATTTTAGTGAAACAGATTTGTTAATGGATGTACGGATGGATGTAATTAGATGATATCATACCTTAACCTGCTATGAAAGCTTGCAACAACTCCTTTCTATACTCTTAATCAATGTGCATTTACTATACTAGCCACTGATGAATGTAACCAAATGACTGAACAGATTGTCCTTTCAGCTGTATTGTTTATTGTTTAAACACACTGTGCTCCTTATAGTATATTTACTTTCTGTTCCTTTCTTGGCCTTGAAATTGTACTTTAACTTTTGACTCTGTACTGTACTTTATTAACATGTATTGCACTTACTGTATTTGCTGTACTAATCTTTGTGGAGTTTTTCTCCCTGGGGTTCCACTGGAAATGAGATCCATGCCCGGTCAGACTTTCCCAGTAAACAAATGTAAAATAAATAGTAATAAATGTAGCAGATTTGGCACAAACCTACCTAAGAAGTTAATTTTGCCTAGGTCTTATCTTAACTCATTCACATAAGCAGGAGACTGTATCTCAGCTATTGCTGTAAAGTTGCTTGTATCTGATCTGATTTCACTAACACTTATGTTGTGACCAGATTACTGAAGACCAGTCTTTCTAAAACTACATTTGTCTTGGATTAACTTTAACTCAGAATCTTTAATGGTTTGGAGCATTTCCTTTCAACCTCAAATCGTGTTTTTTTATTTGGACCAAACCTCGGTATGTCATACATAACAATAATAACCAAACTGCCACTAGGAACCACAGGACATACAAATAAAATTTATTAAATTTTATTCAAAGGTTAAGTGCTATCATCTGTAACAATACCACCTTTATACCAGTTTAGCAAGTCACTTATTTTTCATTGAAGGATTTTAGGTGCTGAGGTTATACAAAGGGGCAGCCTCTTGAAACAGAACTTTCCCATTGAAGTAATGAAGATTGTCAGCTTTTGTCTATCTTTATCTGTAAGTATTTGTCAAATTCACTGGAAGCATCTAATGTGGAAGACCTTAGCATTAACTAGCTTACGTACTATGGCATCTACTGTAGATAGAATGAAACTTACATAACAGCAGCATTAATTTTTTTAGATCAACAAATGTAACTGCCATTTTCCTTTATCACTGGGACGGCTGGTACACACCATTCAGTCATTTCAGTTACATTTCTATCACACTAAACTGTTGCACTCTTTTTAAGTTCTGCCTTTACTTTAGAAAGCATAGAGAGTGACACTGGCACAGTGGTTGCTGCAACACTGTGACTTGGTTTACTGGACAGTGTGATGATGTGAGGTATTGCCAGCTATGCCAGGAGAAGTAGGGCAGTGGCTTAGTAACATATGCCAGCACAGCTAGCTATAATTTTGTAAAGACTTATATGTCATTCATATAGTAAAAATGGATTTGTACAGATGCTTGCACTGAAACATGTATTTGTAAAGCTTGTGTTAAAAATGCACCAACAATGTGCCCTGCTGGACAGAAAAATAAATATACACATTATTGAACGGTTTAAATATATATGTTTTAATAGAGAATACTGGAGGAGAAGAGGTTAATCTCAAATTTTGCAAATACCTTGAAATTATATTACCAGGCGTAGGTCATAAAGATTGCATCTTATAGGTCTCAATGCAGCCAGTGACAAAACGTCTACACTAGAAGCTTCCTGCATTGTCATTGGGGTGAACTAATTACTACTCTGGAAGGGTGGAGCTTTGAAATTGTTTTATGACTTCTAGGAGCTTCAGCAGATCTTAGTAAGGCTATGTGTGTGTGTGTGTGTGTGTGTGTGTGTGTGTGTGTGTGTGTGTGTGTGCATGCGCGCATGTGCATATGTGTGTGTATTATTGACACATATGTGCTAAATCCTGACAGCTTTTGGCCAAGAGGGTGGTATGGGAACCAGAAGTCAGATGACCAGATGCATGTGATGTCATTCTGTAATCCATCACTGAAATTACTTTTTTAATACTAGATGAGACTGAAGTCTCAGAGCAGTCTGTTCTTGTAACTTGACAAGGAAGGACCCCCTCACCTACTTCATCTTGCCTTGCTCTAGTAAGTCAACCAGGGAATAGTAATTCTTTAGATCAGTCAGGCAAATATAATGTGATTAGTTAAGTACTGTTTTTCTGTATCTGTGTGAATCTATTCTTCTGTGTTATTTTTATATTTCCTCTAAATGAAACTCTGGTGTTTATTGTAAATAGATATTTAGTATTTTCATGTTCTTTTATTATTTATTATTAAATATATTTAACCTTTTCATTGTGACTGGTCTTTTAGAGAATATTTTAATCTCTGAGAGTACTTATATATATTTAGTGACAGCTCTGGCCACTCCTGAAAGTCTTACCTCATTGGCCAAACACTACCATTTGTATTATTATTAATTTCACTCAGTATAATTTGTTAGCCTTGCAGGAGCCTTAGAGTAGCTGGCTTTGGAGTGTCTGGTGGCAGTGTAACTACCTTATAGTCTGGGCAGAAGGGGGCATAGCTAGTAAATCAGTGCCAGCCTTTCCCAGGCATGTGTGTGTGTGTGTGTGTGTGTGTGTGTGTGTGTGTGTGTGTGTGTGTGTGTGTGTGTGTGTGTGTGTGTGTGTGTGTGTGTGTGTGTGTGCAGAAATTAAATCTCAAAGAGTATGTGTGTCAGCTGCTTGGGGCAGGGACAGGAAGCACTGGTTTCACAGAGAGAGTGGCAGAGAACTTGGCTTGGACACTCAACTGAGGTATCAACTCTATAGCTGTGCCAGTAGGGAGTCTTACAGGGGACCTGGAGGGAAACAGATAGAGACACCCAGACCCCGGACTGAGTGTGTTCCCTGTGTGCTCTTAGAAAATTGTGCTTGATGTTGGGTGTATCCATTTCTGTTCCAAGTGAAAGTCCCTCTCCAGTGTCAATGGTGAGGATTCAGGCTCCTTGATTACTGGCCCACACTGGGATGTCACAGACAGGCCTAGGGCTTTAATGGCAGAGGGTTCAGCATCCTGTCCATGCCCCTGCCTATGAAAGCTGGCACTGCCAGGAATTGCATTTGATGTAGATGTGTCACAACTCTGGCTAGATTCTGGTATGCTGTGTGTCCTTGAGCGTTGTCGGCTAGACGATATGCTAGCATGATGATGGTCACAACCATGGAAATGGCCTCTCCAGGGAATAAATACTTCCACAGCAGATGTTGCTCTGGAAATGCTAGCACTGCAGGAACAGGATCTCACTCATCCATGGTCAAGTTGACTAGCATCTGTTGGTGTTGGTGTAGCAGATGTTTGCTCCATAGATATGGGGCATGCATACATGCACAACTTGGATAAACCTCAATATCTCTACCATGGCTGTGGTGGCACTAACCTGTGCCTCCACAATGGCCTTGCACACACACTGAGTTGTGGCCACTGACACACTGACCTCAGGGGAAGGGCAGCAACCATGTTTTGAGCAAGCATCATTAGTCACCCCTCTCCCCATGACTGCTAGGGACAGATTCAGACATCTGTTTACTGGGGATCAGCACACTTCCCTGAGATATATCTACAACAACCTACCTTGTCTCAGATGCCTGGGTAGCCTGGGTACTGCGGACACACAGACTGTGTCCATGGTCTGTGTTAGAGATATGATGGTCATATACCCTGTGTCCAACAAACAATCTGTACAGTTGACTGTGCCAGCTCATTCCCACCATCATTATAAGAGGCACGAGATACTCCAGTATCAGATGGGGGCAGTAGCACAGTCACATACTATTTTGTGTCAGTATGACACTATACATGCAGCTGAGGTTTTTATCAACATTTATAAAGTAATACCTTTGTAGATGGTTGGACTTTTAAATCCCTGATGTGTTTATACACCATAAGTCAGACAGATTTCATTGGATTTTATAGTGCATAAGGATTACAGAGGACCTGTAGTTATTCACACAATGGAACAGGACTGTATACCTTGGGCATCCACAATTGATATTCTCAGGGGCTGTCCAGCTCTGTCCAGACATTGTGCATCACACTGAGCATGTGCAGTTGGCCTAGGCTTTTAAAGGAGGGCACTGACATGGAGTATTGCCATGTGTCCCTCTTAAATTGTCATTGGGAACCATAACAATAGAGTGTCTGTATTTTCTGAGGTTACCATACATCATGTAAATGACTGTGACTGCACAGCAGATGGGACATTCAAGAGCTGATTTGGGTGCAAATCTCTTGCCATTTTTACCAAGGTGAGACATCGTAGCTGGAGATGGAGATGGCAATGCTCCTTTTGGAGCACAGAGGTGGTTTGTAGAGAAGACAAAAATATCTCTCCAGCTCCTCCATCAGGATTACAAGCACAGGCTCCTGCATGAGGCCCATGACAGGCTTCATTACAAGGCTGAAGTCTGAAATAGCATCTGCCACGCTGTCACCCATGCAACTGGCATTCAATTAATGGGAAAACAGTGCCATCAGCATTATAGTGACAGGAAATGATGCAGTCCTGACTTCCTATTTGGTGGGAGGTTGAAGTTAAGCAGTGGGCATCACCTATATACTGTAAGTAGAGCTGTTACATTCAGTTCAATTTCATACTTGCTCTGCATGCCATTAAAAATATTCCACAATGCTCTTTTATGTCTATAGCTTCTAAAGCCCCTGAAGATATTCAAAGAAAAAGCCTGCTGTACAGGAGTAGATTGCAGCACTTCAGAGAGTGCCAGGGTGAGTGTACCTGCTTCATAATGCCATGTTTGTAATATTAACAGTAGTAGAGATTTAATGTCACCACTAGTCCTGAACAATTCAAATCTCTACTCCATTCTCACCTCCTCCAAAACTGGACATGTAATTGTATACTTCCCATCTAGATCCTATTATATTCCCAGTTTCAATATTCTCCCTCCTGCCCCTCTTCTCCCAAATCTTCCTTCAGCTCCCCACCCTCTACTTCTTTATTACTTTTTTCTTTTCTTTCTTTCTCCCCCTGTAATAACTCTATGTAGATACCTTTTAAATCTTCACTTCCCCACAGCCTATATGCCTTTTTCCTGCAACTTATCTTTCATCTTCTTCATTCTGCTACTTTATCTGCATTTTTATACCTATATATATGTATAAATATTATTTACTTTGTTAATTTGTTTGCATTTTTATACCTATGTATATGTATAAATATTATATACTTTGTTAATTTGATTTAGTGTGCAATATTATAGGAATATACAGCTTTAAAAGTGCAAAGTCTTTGTAACAAGGAGCTTTTCTCCCCGGGCCTCCACTGAAAACGGGCTTTCGGGCCCAGTGGACATCCCCGGTTATCAAACTGGAAATAAATAAATAAATAAATAAATAAATAAATAAATAAATAAATAAATGTATAATTTTCAAACACTGGTGCCACTTACTCATTACTGCCAGAGGTCAAACAAAGCAGTATGACTGTTTAATGTTATTAGTGTGCTGGTGTATGCGTCCTGCTGTTTAGGCGGACAAGTGGGTCCAGATGTTAAGGCTTCTGCTCACGCATTGTGAGGCTGCCTTTGGGTTCTATTCTCCTCTGCCTCACACGTGTGTCATCCTGAAACGTGTTGTGTCTCATTATTACACCATGCCAGACACACTTGTTATAGGTGACTCCATAGTCAGACACACTGATGTCCCACTCACCAGACTGAACAAGGAAAAGATCACAGTAAGCTGCCTGTCAGGCGCTAGAATCCGCCATATAACACAAGCACTCAGGTCACTCCACAGCAAGTACAAGTATGACTCAGTCATTGTCCATGCCGGTGTGAACGACCTGAGACGTACCTCCCTGGACTACATGAAAAGAGACATAGAGGAGCTCTCAGATTACGTAGCCCAGGCTGGTATGACCCTGACCCTGAGCAGTATCCTACCCTCACCAAGAATGATGGCACAATACAGAGACAAAATGATCAGCTTTAATAATTGGCTTAATTACTGGTGTCATTCTAAGGGGATCCAATGTCTGTCTGCCTGGGATGACATGCTTGACAAGCCACGCTGCTTCACAAGGGACGGCTTGCACCTGTCACTCCTGGGCTTCCGGATATTGGCAAAGGCTCTTGCCACCCCCATAGTGCCCTTTTTTAGGCAAGGCTCAAATGATAAACCTACTGCCCTAGGAAACAAAAATGGAGAAAAACTAAGGGTAATACTGCTCAATGCTAGAAGTCTAAACCTCAAGATGCACGCCCTCGAAGCCCTCCTCAGTAAGGAGAACATCAATGTCTGTGCTGTGACTGAATCCTGGTTCAAGGCTCCTGAGAGCACCCCAGCACTATCAGGTTATACCTCATATCATGCGTTCTGGCCCCAAAATCCAGAACGAACCACAAAAGGAGGGGGAGTATCCATATTCATAAAGGATACCCACACCTCCAGGTTAGTGGCAACGCACAAAGCATCGGAGACCATCCAGGTGCAATTAACCATAGGTAAAACTGCCCTACAGTTTGTAAAATGCTACAGACCACCTTCTCAAACTCAGGAAACCCACACAGCCTTCCTGAAGACACTGGAGAGTATGAATGTCTCTCCAAACACCATCATATTGGGTGACTTCAACTACCCAAACATAGACTGGGAACATTACTCAAGCCCCAACACCCTAGCCCAAAGGTTCCTGGAGTTCATAAACTCAAATGCTATGGAACAACTAGTCACCATTCCCACAAGAGGAGAAAATATACTAGACCTGATCATCACAAACATGGGGACAAAATGCTCCACACCGGAAGTATATCCCTCATTGGTGAGATCAGACCATAAATTAATCTCAATGGAGATCCACATCCCGCCACCCCCAGCAAAAGACCACAGTGAAGAACTTCTCAAAAGCAAACTTCACACTTCTTAAGACTGGAGTGGTATCCTTCAAGGCCCCCGAGCCAGTGGAAACCACAACCCACGCTGCTGAAACCCTTACAAATGCCTTCTACGAGCACCTCCAGGAATGTATGGATCAAGCAATCCCTAATAAAATCAAGACCCTTTCCACCAAAGGCAGGCGCCCGGTCTGGTGGACCCCAGCCATAAACAAACTCTACAACAAGAGGAGAAAGCTACTACATGACAGAGCAAAATCCCTAAAAGGGAAGGCATCTCTGATCAATACTAGCAAAAAATTACGATCACTCATAAAATCATCCAAGGCCAACTTTGAGAGAAAAATCGCTAATGATACAAAAGACAGTCATAAGGCCTTCTTTAGCTATGTTAGAAACCTGGGTGGAAACTCCCAGATATGCTCATAATTAGTCCAAAATGATAAAAAAATCACTGAACCCACAGACATTGCCAACATACTGGCAGACAGGTTCAGTGCAAATCCCCCCCCCCCCAAAAGGAGAAATATCTATCCCACCAGAGTCTAGCCTCCCAAACATCTCAGATGCCCAGGTGAGAGCTGCTCTCTCTAAAGCAAAAAACACAGCATCAATGGGACCAGGCGGTGTTCCCGGCTGTGTGCTACAGAACTCAATGAGGAACTAAACCCACACATAAGGCTGCTGTTTAATCTTAGCCTTACTATAGGATACGTACCCAAAGAATGGTGTACAGTAACTGTGGTCCCACTCCACAAAGGCGGTGCTTCTACGGACCCTGGAAATTACCACCCCATAAGCTTGACAAGCCTTGTCTGCAAAGCTAGGGAGAGGATCATAATGGAATTCATAAATAAAGACATTGGGGACCTACAGACACTGGATCCTACCCAATTTGGCTTTGTCAAGGGCAGATCCTGCCTCTTGAACTTGGTCGACTTTTTCGAAACAGTCACTAAGGCCATTGATGAGGGTAAGGCAGTTCACACAGCCTACCTTGACCTAGCAAAAGCGTTCGACACAATACCCCACTCGGGCATCATAGAAAAGCTCACCAGCTTAGATGTAAACCCATATGTCACAAGATGGGTTGCAAACTGGCTCAAGGACAGAACACACAGGGTTAGAGTTGCTGGTGCCATGTCAGACTCTAAGCCAGTCATGAGCGGTGTCCCACAGGGCTCAGTCCTGGGCCCCCCTCTTGTTCGGCATTTATTTTTCTGAAGTGCAGGCAAACATAGGGGGATTGTGGCTGACAAAATTTGCAGATGACTGCAAACTGGGCACCATAATTGACACTCCATCAGACACAGACATCCTCCAGAGAGGTCTCATAGAAATGAATAACTGGTGCCAGAGCCATGGCCTTAAGCTAAATGCCAAAAAATGTATAGTCATACCCTTTGGGAAAAACAAGGTAACCCCTAATTACCACATAGGTGGTAATCCAGTAAACACGGAAGAAGTTATCAGGGACCTGGGGACCCAAGTTGACAGTAACCTCTCTCTTGACACTCACATTGCCAAAGTGGTTAGGAAGACCTTCTACATTGCCCACCTGATCATGAAGGGATTCACATCCAGATCAGGAGAGGTCATCGTACCCCTGTACTCTTCACTTATCAGACCAATGATTGAGTACAACGCCCCATCCCCAATGTACCTTACCCGACACATGCACCAGTTGGAAAGACCCCAAAAGTTCCCCACCAAAAGGATAAAGGGGCTCAAACATATGTCATCGATGCCCGACTGAAGAAACTCCAGCTCTATTCAGTCGCATACCATCTGCTCAGAGGTGATCTGTGCCTGACATACAAGGCCATGTCCAACCCGGAATTAATGGACATGCTCCACCTCAAAAAATCCAAATCCACCAGAGCCACGAGAGCAAGAGACTTAAACCTCAACACGGATATAAATAGGATGTGCTGGAGGGACAGATTCATCACCCAGAGACTCCCTACACTATGGAACAGAATCCCAGTCCATGTGAGGCAGAGCCCCTCACTGACTTTGTTCAAGAGAAATCTTGACGAGTGGATGGGAGATCGTAGGTTTACCCCGGGAATCATCTCTGTGTCACTGCTGGACAGAGGCACAGCAAACTAATGGGTATAGTATTCTCATCCTAAGGGGTGGTGAAAGCCAAACACACTCTAGCTAGGCTTATAAATGCCCTAGGGCAGATAGCCTAGTATGAACCTATGAACCTGCAGTATTCCATGGGCCAGATATGTAAGGTCATCATAATTAACTGCCCGGACATGTTTCAATATACAGTAATAATTATTTTCTTTGTCTATCACCTATAAGTAAAATATACATGTTTGGGCAGCATGTTTTCTTTGTATACATGCATTAGTTTCACACAACAGTACTGTATCTCTGAGTAAAGGCACCTGTTGTTCTGTCTGAATAGCCCATCATGTTAATTCTATGTCTTTCAGATCACACATGATAATGGCTGTTGGTTCAAGTCTAACATGCATTTATAGATACTAACTGGCTTGTGAAATTCATGAGTATTTTTTGGCTATCTACTAAATTATTTTTAACTGTATCAGTGTCAACACAGTATGAACTTCAGTTTTTCATTCTTTTGTCGTTGCATTTCTCTCCCCACCTCTTTAGTCACTGTCCCCTCTCTTACATGCATTGATTGGTTTATTATTTTGTTTTACTGTTATATGCAGCAGCATAACGTCCTGCACCCATCCCACCACCAAGGCCTGTCAGCCACAACCCCCACCCCAAAGTACCCAGCACATATTGGTCAAGGCCTGCCACAGTTGCTTTCTACCAGCACCACCTGCTTAAGCTAACCTGAAGGTGGTAGAGTTTTAGTGGTAGTAGGCTGTAGTTGTAGAGTAGACAACAGGCGGTATTATGGCAGGGCAAACTGTCCAGCCAGCTACCTTTCACACTTGGTGTCCCTCAAGGCTCCATACTAGGCCCACTGCTCTTCTCTATTTTTATCAACAACCTTCACACTGCTATCCCTAAAGCTACCTGCATTCAATATGCAGATGATTTCACTCTGATCTTCTCAGCCACCTCCCCATCCGAACTGCAAATCTTAACCCAAAATACATTTAACACTATTGAAAACTGGCTCGCCAACAAACACCTACTGCTGAACCCCAATAAAACTAAACTTCTACTCTTCGGCCCCACTAGTAGACACGCCACACTCTCATTCTCTGTCACGTCTAACAATGGTACCACTATCTCCCCAGATACCCATACCTAGCTTCTAGGGGTTATCATAGATAATAATCTTAAATTTGACCTACAGATCAACAAAACCATACAGACCATCAATAAGAAGCTTGGATCACTGTATAGAAACAAAACATTTTTAACCCCACTGGCTAGAACTGCAATCTCCCAGTCACACCTACTCTCTACTCTTATATATGCCTCTCCTGTACTCTCAAACCCTTAATAAATCTGAACTGAGTGAGCTCTCCCATAGCTACAACCATATTGCCAGAATCGCCACTGGCTCCAGCTATAGAACCCACCACTGCCAGAACCGGAAACAACTAGAGTGGCTAGAACTGACCAGCTTAATTCAATTCAGTCAACTCTTAATAGAGCACACAATTCTATACCACCCTGAGGATACCCCCTCACTTATAAATATTATTAAGTCATATAGCAACTTGAGATCCCTACAATCAGCCAACAAACTACTGGTCCAAACCCACAAAGCTAATAACTCTGCTGGTGAATCCCTGTTTGCCAACTTTGTTGGAAAAACCTGGAATTAGTTGCCAAACTATATAACCCTTTAATCCTCCATAAGTCTCTTCAAAAAAAGCCTCAAACAGTATTTCAAAGTCAACTGGCTTTGCCCATGTACCAACCCTGATTAAGTTATAAACTGAAAGAAAATCTGTAAATACTGTAACATTTAATTACTTAACCAAGCTCGGTTTCCAATCTGATGTCTTTTTGCTTTTAATTGTGTCAGACCATGAGAATTGTGAGTCCCAAGCATTGCTAAACCATTGTACAAAACACCTTGTCATATTTTCTAATGTTATCTAACTTGTTGTGTAATCTATGTAATATTGTCTATTGGAGCTTTTCTCTCCGGGCCTCCGGTGAAAATGGATATGTATCCAGTTGGACTGTCCTGGTAAACAAATGTAAAATAAATAAATAATAAATAAATAGTCGCCAGCAGTGTGAGTTGAGGTGGTTGTAGGGGGTGTGTTTATCATGCCATTTGCATCACAGTGTAGGTACAGTGATGAAACTCAGCTTATGTCAGAAGTGGTATAGATGTATTAGCCTTCACTTACAAAGCTATATCAGCAAGCAGCCAATGTGAACTGTCCACATAGTTTTGCACTGACTAATCTAGAGGCTTGTGTTCATTCAGTGTTTACTACAGCTGCTTGTACTTTACTGTGGTCATGATTTGGTCCAACACAGTGTTCAGGTGGGGCCCTACTCCTGCCATGAGGACAACTTGCTTGACACACACACACTTGCTTGACCTCATGCATTCTTTATGAGTCTCTGGGCTTGTCATGCATGCATAGTACGCAGTGCTGGCTTGGCCATGATCACAGATGTGACATTTCTGATTCCCCAAACTGCTCTTTGACATCAGGTACATATTTTGCTGCATGACTGCGGTGGTGATGCTGCGGTAGCATTGTCGCCTCACAGTAAGACGTTGTCCTGTTCGATTCTCAGCTAGACCGTCTTCTGTGTGGAGACATGCGTGAATAGGCGTACCTTCGTTGAAGGTTGTGCATCAGGGCCGGCAACTCGGAACATAAAAATCTACTGCCAATCATTAGCGGACCGGAGTTCTGCTGTGGTGACCCCTAACCAGGAAAAGCCGAAAGACACAACAACAACTGCGCACTGCTCTGACTCAGCATGATGATACATCTTCTGCATTTGCCAAGCTTACACGCACTCTGCTTCTAACGTACATGCTTACTTCATTCAGAATTAACTCTTTCTTTAAACTTGCCATTTTCTCTGCATTTTAACTTACACAAATTATTTGCCATATTTAAGTTAGCATTTTTTTTCTTTACTAATTCAGCCTATCTCCCATTTTCTATTGCTTTTTCTAAAGTTAAATTGTAACTTTTGAGACACATTTACATCTCCTAACCTAGTTATAGTTGTTTTGGACTTGCTTGCATTTTATTTCTAACCAGTTCATACAATTACCTTATAACATTACCAGCATATTCATTTTTAGCTTGCACAGATCTGTGGAAGCATCACCTTTCATGTATAATATTTTTATGGTACAGAGTGTTTACTGAGTTTACTAATTACTGACTCATATGTTACACTATGGCCATCTGAAACTAAAAAGGATCTGTGTATTGCCTTCACTTCCTTGCCAATGGAGTATAACAAAGAGTTTACCTGAATTTTTTTCTTTCTCTTTGTTTATCTTACTTGCTACTCTAAAGCATGTGAACCTCTGTTTCCAAACTGGTCAGGCAAATGACTTTGCAAAGTCAAAAGCCTCTGGTAGGTAAACATTGTCATTTTCAACTGAAATTCAGTTTTCTAGGGCAGAACGGCTATAAAATCAGTAAAATGACCACTTTGGGATGTAAAAGTACATGTTTCAGTACAATAGCTTAAACTGAGTTTGATGGACACTACTCAGTTTTGACTGACGTAGCATTTTTTTTATTTCTCCAACAAAACCTCACTTCCCATGCTGCCCATCTGTGGTTACCTAATCATGTTGAATGTCAGCGTCAATTATGTCAGAATACACATTTGATATAAAAATAGTAACTTTATTAAAAAAAACCAGCACAGTGTAAACAATGTTAACAGTTCACTCATCACAAATACATTAACAAGTTGTACTAGACTCAGTGCATTATGGGACATAGAATTTCATAAAATAATGATATGTATTTGTCTTAACATAGCAATGCTATATTACATATTCACAATATATGCACAATATATGTACAGACTCACAGCAGATTTACACACTTAATAAACACTCATAGACTCACACATACAAATACACACACACACACACACACACACACACACACACACACACACACACACACACAGTATATTTACAGGTGGCCTTGATAAAATTCTCCCCGGCTTCAACGGCTGGAAGCACAAAGTGTTGCTGGACTCAACAATTGTAAATGTTTTCCTCTGGAAATCACAACCAGTGTGATTTCTAAGTGCGGGCTCTCAAGGCACAACATCATGTGCAACTATCCAGCATTGTTTGATAGTGTGATTTCTGCTCTGTAGTATTTTCCTGACAGGCAGGGTATCAAACAGCAGTGTTTTTTAAACAGCTGTACAGCTAACAGGACAGAATGACTTTTTAGAAAGCCTACAAAATGTCTAAAGCGTTTTGAAGAGATGAAATGTTCTTGTAAACAAGAAACATCAGTGTTGTTTCTTGTTTACATTATCAAACAACCTTTTGATTTCTTCTTGTACTTGATCTCCAACAATTCCCAGTGTGAAGGCAAGTTGTGTGTGTGGGAAGAAGGAGGCATTGTACTGGATGCTTGAGTAGGGCATTAATCGTTGTAAAGTTTTTAGTAAATTTTTGTTGTATTTCTATTATTATGCATGCTATGTCTATGAATTGTTATATAATGAGCAAGAGAACGAAGCAGCTGTTTTTACTCATAAGAGGATTATGTTGTATAGATGGCAGAGCTCCTGGTATGTGTTGCATTTCTATAATGATGTATTATTGTTACTACTTCTATTTTTCCTCCTTTTCAGTTTGGTATGTGCAACACATTTTCTTATTGGTATGAATATCTGAGTAGAGGATGTGAGAGTTAAGTAATCTGAGGAATCCTTGCAAGTTACATGAGTAAAACATTATATGGTTATTTTTTTTTTCCTTGGATGGTGCATTGTACAGAGCTGTATAAGTTTATACTAGCATTTTTACACTCGTGTGCATTTTGATATAATTGGTGTTACCCGATGTGTTGTTCTTACAAATGAGATGTGGTGCTTTTCTCACAGCAAGAGTATGTAAGGTGAAACAGCAACTTATCTTGACAAAAGAAATTTTTATGTACCGAATTATTTTGTTTTGATAGACTTAGAAATCAGATATTTTGTAATATTTGCAACAAAGCTGTTTAGTAAGGGAAAAATATTGCCTTCTTTTCTTTGCTATGGTACTATACAAAGAGAACAATGAGTTTGTCTACAGAAAAGAGAGAGCTAGGGGAATCGTGAGTTATGCATTCATGTTTTCATCACTTACCTATCCTTTTAAGGCATGTGATTGGTCAAGTTACAGTTCATAACTCACATCATCATATACTATGCAGCAATATGTTTTTTGTTTATTTCACATAAAACAATACTTCCATGCAATGGTGTAGTATAGTATATTATAATATGGTATAGTGTAGTATATATATATATATATATATATATATATATATAGTAATAATATATAGTGTAGTGTACTATAGTACCATACTCTCTCTTCTCTAATCTTATAATATTTGTAAAAACTAATTAAAAAGAAAGGCAGTGCTTATAGGTTTATACGTATTTACAAGGATATTGATCTGTGATGATCTTAAGAAGCCTAGCCTTACATTCTTATGACAGTTTTAGCTCTTATATTTTGTGTATGAATAACCCAGATGTGGGCAGGACAAGAATATGTTGGGACATTTACTTGCTGCCCCTATCCATGAAGGACATGGGTTCTAAACTAGGTGTGACTTTGCAAGTTCCTATCCATTCATCCAAATTACAGTTACAGAGAGTATGAGAAGTGCATTGCTTTATGTGGACAGGAAGATGGTTCTATACAACAGGTGCTCTGTGTGATACATACCTATCCCTTCTATTTGTGTTGCAAAAGAGATTGAGATCCCCTGGAAGAGTGTTCATACTACCATTGGATCTGAAAAATGATGTCTGACAAGATAGGGTCTGTTGAAGCTCTGTACATGAGATAGAGGTCACCTCTTTGTTGCCTGTATTATTCTGAGTGCAGAGATACTGAATAGAGACATGACTTTGAGATGGTTTGCATAGTTTTTGTGATTTAGGCCCTTGTTTCTTTAGTAAGAAGGCATTGTAGTAACTCAGGTTGTGACAAGTGTTTGAAAAGGTGTATACTGAATGGGAAATTATATTCAGTGACCGACCTGACGAGAGCTAAGTGTAGTAGAATGATTACATTACCGGACAGCATACCGTTAGATATAAGTTGTGCAATGAAAAAGGACTTCCTCACAGCAGTGGATGTGTGGTGATCAAAGGACACTTTTTTTTCAACACAGGTTCCCAGATCCCTGACTAGTAATTGACATTTGGGGGTGTGCTGTCAGTGTGATAGTTACTAGGGAAGTCATGCCTGTTGAAGAATATGATTATAGATTTCTTGCAATTAGTTTCAGTCCATGGTTTTGACCTTTTGAAGGATTTTATTGTTCTCTGGCGAGTTTATGAGGGCATCAAGGTTATTGCTATCTGTAAACTTTGTCTGTCATAAACCCTTAATTTTTGCTTTGACATCTGTAAAGTAAATGCCAAAGAGGAGATGCCCAAGGACTGAATCCTGGGATACACTGCTAGTGACAGTGCGTTTGTAGGAGGTAGAGCTGCTCAGCCTCATTTCTTGGGTTCTGTTTGTGAGCCAGTTTGTTATCCAGTGAGTTACATAGGGATTTATATTTAGCTGGGAAAGTTTATCTGCAATACTTGAGTGTAGTGGTCACTACCTTTGTGGTCTAGGTATACTGTGTTTACTGATTTGCTGTCATCCGTTGCATCAGTAATCTTTATGAAGAAGTCCACCAGGTTATATAGGCTGGATATGCCCTTCATGAATCCAAACTGACTTAGGTTAAAAATTCTAGGCTACCTGTGTCCTTATTTATTAATTCCATGGTGATCCTTTACGTAGCCTTACAGATGAGCCTGGTCAGGCATATGATGGTATCATTATACAAGTCTATTGACACCTAAGCTGTGTGCAATGGGGGTGACTGTTACTGTCCTCTATTCATTCAGCACTATGCTTGTTTGGAGGCTGACACTGAATAACCTCTGTAGGGAGTCTGGCAAGTCATGTGTCATTTTAACCAGAAGGCAGTTCAGTATGTTATTTGGCACCATAGAAGTGGTGATTTTGGCCTCAGATAGTGCCTTGAGGACTTGGGAGATTGGAGGGGGGTATAGATGCAGGTAGATATGTGATCTGGGAATGCAGCAGGGAAGAAGTGAGTGAAGTTTGAACTAAATGTTCCTTCTAGTATATTAGCTATGTTCTCCAGGTCCAAGTAGTTGATATATGTTTTGTACTTTCAGTTTGCCTGATTATTCTTGAGAACTGTTTTTCCCTTGCCACCAACAAGTTTTGTGCACTGGTACTTCTGTTTTGGTTCTTAGTTGATATAGTTTACTATTTGCTCTGTGTAGTGCTGGCCATTTTTTTCTGAGATTTCTAATATAGTTAAAGAAGGCTTTGTTGTTATACTACACATGGGTGGCTATTTTTATCTCATATCTATCTTTGGCTGATTTGATCAGGATCCAGAGATCCTTGTTAAGTTTAACAAGAGCTTCACTGGCATCATAACAGTTAAACTTACTTTTGCATGCAATGATTTTTTTTTCTTTTATTATAGAGCCTGTTTATATTTGAGCTCCACCACTTACGTTTATTGTTAAATTTGATATTGTATTTGTTTCAAAGTGGAACAGCCATGACTATGCAACTATTTTTATGTGGTCACAATCTGCTGGTAAAGCATTCTGCATAAACAGTTGGCTCATCAAGTAGGAAGGGCATTTTGAATTTAGCCAAGTAAAAAGACAGAAGAGTTCAGAGATGAGTTAGCTAACAAGGGGTGGTAGTCTGGAAAGCAAAATAGATGGAGAAAGGGTGAAGCAAGCATTAAAAAGAAAAAAGTAAAATGAAGGTAAAGTTACAAAATACAGTACGCAGATCAAGTTATGAGGATACTGAAGGACAGATAAGGACAAACCTAGACAGTAGCACATCAGGAATAAGATAAAGAAATGTTCTATGTTTTAATGCAATGATAGAACAATCTGTAAATACATAATGATGGTGACAGGTTAGTGTACAGCAATGCATCCATGCAAACTGGCAGAAAATGGGTGGATAAAGAAAAGGTAAGCACACCATTATGTTAATAGCTTTATGAAATATCCATTAAGGTAAATTTAAATTTCACAACTTTCATTTAAAAGCCACTTAGGATGTATAAGTCACATTAATCCAGATGAAGTAGTTCTGGAGGAAAAAAAAACAGTGACATTAAGCGAGAGATGTAGCAAAGGGTATTTTTTTTTAATTGCATAATGTAAATCACAACTTCATTCCTACAATTTTTAATATTGACAAATGTGAGGGAACCCCTATAAATGACACATTGTCCCTTAGAAAGAGGAGAGAGGCAAGAAATTCCTCCCTTTGGAAAAAGTCTCTTTTTATATGCAGGAAACATAAGGCAACATTTTTAGTTTAAATTTTTATAGGTTTTTATCCTGATGGCCTGCCAGGTAATTTAAAAAAAACAAAGAAGTGAGTACTTAAATGCTATATGCTTATGAAGGTTTTTCCTCTGACTCTTGAGCATAAAGAACAGTGAATTCTGCACTTATTGAATGTTATAAACAGGTTACAGGTGGCGTCTAAACTACGAATATCGAAACAACCTGTAACTGTGCTTGCAGTGAGGGGTGGAGGGCAGAGAAGACTGCAAGTTAAGAGGTACAGTCAGCTTCAGAGCACACCTTTCAACTGTCCAGATTTTCACAAAATGACCAGATTTTTGCCTCATATTTTTGGACTGTTTCTCATACAACTCGTGTTTTTCTGGCAAATCATTGGTGATTGATGTCACTGAACAATGACAGACATTTGAGTTTCAGGCTTCATATCCTTCAGAATGCAAAATGTATTAGTATATTAGCTTTCTAAATTTATAAAAGAAATATTCAAAATCTGTGCCTGATTTTGTGCCCTTCCCTCCCCCCATTATTTTTGAGTTTGTATCAATTTTTTCTGCTAAGAGGTCGAGATGTATGCTTTAGAAATAGTAGAAAAGATCGCCAGACTGAATAATGCTTTCTGAAGATCTAAAATTTCTGGATGAAAACATGATTGCTCTTCTGGTGTCCCACTAACTTTGGGTAACAGCAACAGCCACAGGAATGTAGGTTAACAAATTGGTTCAAGGTTGCCATTGTCAAATGAAAACAGTAGGAGCAACACGAAAGGAATGAGATCTACAGAGGGGCTAGCTTCAAGAACTGGATGAATTCAGTAAACTAATTAACATGTTCAAATGTTGTGACGTATGATCACACATTATAATGAAAAATTACTTGTGACTGCTTAGGCCAAATTTGGGTATGCAGGTGACAGCCTAAAGGAGGAATTTAAAATTTCAATACTTTTGCAAAGAGTATCAGGGACCCACTAATCTTCTTGCAGATTCATGATTCTGTTGAAATTCTTGGTTGGAGCCATCAGTTTGCCAGGCACCTTCTAACTCCTTTTATTGTACTGTTGGTCCTAACTGTTTTAGTCCTTTTTGGGTTCCTTACCCCGACCTGCTAGTACTGACAAGGGGCAGAAACAATAATCCTGATGGCACTGTTATCCTTTCTTAACACTGCACAATTCCCAAAATTTGTTAATTATCTGAGGAGAGGAGAAACTTTCTTAACCCTGCAGCATTCCTTTAAATTTGTTATTTATCTGGGGAGAGGGGAAATTTTAAGTCACAACTATTTTCATACCATTACATTATTTCTGGGGATCATGTCAAACAGCTGACAACAATTAAAGTGAATGCCAGTAGACTGAAATGAGAAAAAAAAATAATGTAACAACTTTCAGCAAACCTTGGGATACATTTTCTTGTAGAGGCAATCCCTCCCTGCACCATCCATGTAGGAATATACTCCCACAGCCTCAAATGTATTCATACCTACAGCGGAGAAAAGAGAAAACTTCATTGCCACTAAAAAAAATGTTTGAAATATTTCCTTGATCTTTTGGCATTTGTTTTAATTGTTGTTAGTAATTTGACCTATTTCTATTTCTGCAGGTGGCATTATGACTGTGTTACACTTACAATGGGTCTCATGACCAACTGAATCTTGCTGGTGATCCTTAAAATACAAAGACCACTAAATATAAAGTGAATTGGGGATGGCACAGTGCGCTCAGAGGGAGAATTAGAAATGGGGCAGTGCACCCAGGGGGAGAACTGGGGATGGAGCAGTGCACTCAGGAAGTGAATTGGGGAAGGGGTAGGGTAGCCAGGAAGTGAATTTGGAACGGGGCAGTGCACCCAGGGGGTGAATTGGGAATGGGACAGTGGGGGTGAATTGGGAATGGGACAGTGCACCCAGTGGGTGAATTGGGGATGGGGCAGTGTACCCAGTGGGTCAATTGGGGATGGGACAGTGTAACCAGTGGCTTGGAATTAGTTACTGATCCATATGAGTCCATTGGAGTCTAATAGGTCTCCTGGGGTACTGTAACTGACAAGTAATACACCACTGATCTACAAAGGTTAAGGACATGTACTGAAATATTAAAGTGAAAGCAACATGACTCACTCATTACATTTTGGTCAGTGAGTTTTCTTGAAGTTTATAGAACCTGTAAATGGTGTAAATGGAGTGTGTCTTACATTCCGGATCTGTCCTGAGAACTGCCAGTGCTGTTGTCAACTGGAATGCATGAATGATTAAATAAATAAATACATACATACATGCACCCATACATACATGCATATTGCATGTGTGTAGAGGCAATTCAGGACCATAAGGGGAATCTCAGAGTTTAATCACAGAATAAGATACTATTGGGCTAATATTGCAACAAATTAGAGCAGCTGTAGAACTTCTGGCCACTTCTTGTCGGGTCAGCATGAATACTTGCGGAGTAGTATCCACAGCATGATATTACTTGGAATCCCTTGTTTTCTACCACAGAATACTGACCTAGGGTGAGACATGCATATTATGCGTAGCCAGCGGTGGTATCTGCTTTAGAAAAGCATGCTCTGTAAAGATCATGTGTACTATGCTAAGGTGATGTATGTGATTTTAAGAAGACTAGCTATGAGCACTGGGCAGTAGTTAAAACGAAGTGTTGTGTAGCAACCATGGTTAATTACAGACTTACTCAAATGCATACATATTTACAGAACCAACCAGCTTATCCACATCCTAATGAGTAGTTCACAGTCCTGTTATTGCTGTTACATTCCCCTTAGCATAACTTGCAATTCCACGACCTGAAATATTTTCCCCAGGATTTTTGTTCAGGTATCCTGGATAAGGTGATCAGAGGTGCAGTCGTTGGCCTGTCCTTAATCTTTCCTTCCTTACATTGTAATCATTCTTCCTTATCATGTCTTGCAAGTGCCTCATTATATTTAAGATGCTGTCTTTAACTGCAGTTGAGCAGTGTGTGGAAAGTCTATTCCTGGCTTTTTATACTTTTTGCTGTGGTGCTTTGTCTCCTGTTAAGCCTCTCACATCTTAATTTTATTCCATTTCTCCTAATAGCCTGAACTCCAGTCTGATTTAACAGGTTATATGTTTGTATCCCTCATATATTTTTTTTGTGGGGGGTTTTATGATTGAGGCCATTTCACTGAGTGAGTGATGTGGGCTATGAGTATGGCATAAAACAAAAAATTATCTGAGTGGTGTGGGCTATTAGTATGGCATAAAACAAAAATTCTCTCCTTAGCAGCAGTATAATGTTGCACTGAAAAATCTCAGTCTCCTTTTTGGCCCTGAATAAGAAGACTTAAAAAGGAAAAAAGGAAAAAGTCATGGATATTCAGAAGCCATATAGCTGAAAAATTTGATCTCCTTAAGGGTCATTTGCATATATACCATGGGCCTCTATTACAGGAGGTTTAAGGTACCCCACAATGAAAACTCTAGCTTTTCTAGGTTTTTCTTGTAGTTTTAACTAATTGTTTTGTTTGTGTGACCTTTTTACCTTTTGGTTAAGTTTTTCAACCACAGGTAAATACTCAGCAAAAATAAGCTAGTTTGTTTCCAACACAGTTGTAACTAAGTTTCTTTGTTGTCTTTATGTCATTTCTAGCTCTTTGGCAATGTTTTAGTGCCCATAGCAACGAAGAGTGGTGCAGACAGAAAACTGGGATTCCCCATCAGCTGTGTTCTGTCTGTTTTGCATTAGCAAGAAGTGACAGGCTCAAATGTCATGGTGATAGGAGCCTGAGAGTTTTTCCTGCCCACACAAGAGCAGCAATTCAATCTGTTTCTGAGTAGTCATGTTCTTCACCCATGTCAAAAGGCACGTAGGATTTGGCAAGTTGTTGCAAGGAGAAGTAAGCCCACATACATTCAGCTAGCAATGCTGATGTTATCAGGCAAAAAACAGGTTTAGAAGAACATTGGTGTTTCCACCTGAAACAAGTGTTCATAGCATGTCAGCAGGTCCAATAAAATGTAACACCCTGTCTTTGTGTGTGTGTGTGTGTGTGTGTGTGTGTGTGTGTGTGTGTGTGTGTCTGTTTCTTATTGCTGCAAATCATTGAAAGCTTTAGACTGTAGAGCTTCAGCAGACAGTGAATAGGGTGAATTTAATTAATTTACTCATTATGTGCAAACAATGTGGAACTGCAGAGTGAACATAAATGATACATTTTATGTTTTTCTGACACTTTTCCTAGTTATACAGTTATTATTTGCTGACACAAACTTCCTGACTTTCTGCGCTTCTTTTGCTTTAGGGCACATCTTTTTAACTGAGAATCCATTATTTATAGGAAATAAGTGGCAAGCAAATATAGAAAGCACAAAGTTCCCCTTATTTATTTATTTATTTATTTGTGGATTGTAGCTAGAGCCAAGTCTGCTGACATATTAGAAAACTTGCTTAATGCGGAAACCTTTTTTTAAAACAGGGTCATTACTGTTATGTTACTAGAGAGCCAAGGCAACAGAATTGAAAGAGGAAGCTTCTTGTGGAAAACCCCTGCTTAGGCAAGCTGTGGTATGTATTTCAGTGAAAGGGGAAGTCCATTTAACATGCTTGTTTACAATTAAATTGTATTCACATGCCTTTTCTTGTTATTCCTAGCTGAAATTCCTAATGTGATGCAATGTTTTTCTATGCTGTTTTAAGTCAATGTCTTTTGTTCTTCATAGATGAAAATGCTGCTATGATGCAGTATTTGTTTTGTGCTGCTTGTGATTAAGTTAGTTGTTAAATCCTCAAAAATAGCTCATCATGGTCAGTCTCTACTGCTGCCATGACAACATACTCCCTCATCATGGTCAGTCTCTACTGCTGCCATGACAACATACTCCCTCATCATGGTCAGTCTCTACTGCTGCCATGACAACATACTCCCTCATCATGGTCAGTCTCTACTACTGCCATGACAACATACTCCTTCACTACATTAAAAAAAGCATTTTATGATGCTTGCTAATTTAACTCTATTTCTGAAAGCTGGAACAAACCCTAGTATGAACAGAATGTGACCTGAACAAAACAGATACACTGTGACTAACTTTTCTTAAAATATTAATCACCTAACTTCTCCACACTTTCTACCTCCCTACCCCTAAGTAATAAAAACCCCATTGGAAGCCGTACAGCACTTGTAGTTGCTGTATTGCACTATCATAGTCATTCAGATGACATTCCTGTGTTGTCGACTCATTTGCTGAGTTTGCACTGATAAGATGGTTTGCACTGAGTACAACTTTAGGAGTGAAGAGCTTAGCCTGGATCAGGGAGAGCAGAGATGATGTCTGCACTGGAGCCCCCTAGACTGATGAATTCAGAGCTTATTACTTAAGCAGAGTGTTCTTGAGAAATGTAAGTGTTACTGACTACATAGGAATTTGATAATGTAGAAGTCTGATTGAGTAAACCCTGCTAGGCCAGCAAACTGTTTGACACTTTATTATGTCAATTGAACTAAACTACAGACATGGAGAGGAAGAGAGAGAGAGAGAGCGAACACAGTTCTGTAGCTCTGGAACAACACAATGATTTATAGTAAAAAATATTGATCCACTGAGTGACACTGATCGAAGGTTATTCCTGGATTCAAAGAACTAATGTAACATAAAGTGAGGAAGGGGATACACATGAACAAGACGGATTAAATCTGGGAAGGATGAAGGAAGTATAGTCTCCTACCCCATGCTAAATGGAGTGTAGTTTGGGGGGAGCATATATGGTCCTGGATTTCAATATCTGGCTAAATCCACCAAGCTTGGGTTCGTGCAGCTGTACTACAAGAATTTCTGGTATGGAATGGGGAGATGTGTGGAATGACATGGCTATGGGAGACGGATACTATCAGGTTTAGTATATCCTATTGAATCCTCTAACATTCAGTGAAATCACTAACACTATTGAATCCTTTCTAACATTCAATGAAATCACTAACAGCATATCAAATATCTTCCTAGTAAAAAAAAAAAGGCCAACAACACAAAACTGCCTTTAGACGACCCCAGAAATTAGAATCTTATAAAAACAGAAATAAAATGAGTAAATTATAGAAAGCTAGAAACAACCAATACACTCGATGGAATACTTTTATAAATTCAAATGTAAATTGTAATAATAAAAATCAATCTGCCTATGATGTGAACTTGCTATTATGTCATCCCAACCAGAAAAATGAATAACTGATATCAACTGCAATCCAAATCTTTAATTATCCAACCGGCAAAGCCATTAAGTCAAATCATTAATAAGGCAACGAGCAAAACCATTAAACATAGACTCTCCTCTTTTCTAAATAACCTGAATGCCTCTCATTCTGATCTCTGGTACTCCATTCAGTCTAACCTGAAACACTCCATCAATCACAATTCCGCTTACCTACCTCACTTTCAACTCCTTTTCCTTACTTCAAACCTTGCCCCCTGTATTTTATACACACACACACACACACACACACACACACACACACACACACACACACACACACACACACACACACACACACACACACACACACACACACACACACCACTTACCTGGTCCTGTAGTACATCCAAATCCCTGGTCCTGTAGTAAATCCAAAACCACCATACATCCAGTAAGTAAATCCCGACGAGATTGCAGCAGAAATCCAGCGCAAATCTGACCCTGCCCATCGCAAACTCCAATCCAGATCCTTACCCTGCCCATCGCGAGATCTTCCCCTGCAGCAAACTCCAATCCGATCCTTCCTCTGACTGCCGACATTGCAGTCCGACCCCGACGCATTTCCCCAGGCAGTCTATGCAGTTTAAAACTGCATAGACTTGTGGGAGCGCTCCTGTCCATGATTCTCAATCAGGACTGCTGTGCGCATGCTCCATGTGCTAGACTGTCTCAGCAGCAGTGCGCATGCGCGAAGTCCGCGAAATTTAAAATATTTTTTTATTTTTATTTTTTATTTTATCAGTAGTTTGAAGTTGAGGGGGCTGCAGTCTGGCAGTCCGATAGCACGGGCCGCCCCTGGTAATTTGACCTATTCCTATTTCTGCAGGTGGCGTTATGACTGTGTTACACTTACAATGGGTCTCATGACCAACTGAATCTTGCTGGTGATCCCTAAAATACAAAGACCACTAAATATAAAGTGAATTGGGGATGGCACAGTGCACTCAGAGGGAGAATTAGAAATGGGGCAGTGCACCCAGGAGGAGAACTGGGGATGGAGCAGTGCACTCAGGAAGTGAATTGGGGAAGGGGTAGGGTAGCCAGGAAGTGAATTTGGAATGGGGCAGTGCACCCAGGGGGTGAATTGGGAATGGGACAGTGGGGGTGAATTGGGAATGGGACAGTGCACCCAGTGGGTGAATTGGGGATGGGGCAGTGTACCCAGTGGGTCAATTGGGGATGGGACAGTGTAACCAGTGGCTTGGAATTAGTTACTGATCCATATGAGTCCATTGGAGTCTAATAGGTCTCCTGGGGTACTGTAACTGACAAGTAATACACCACTGATCTACAAAGGTTAAGGACATGTACTGAAATATTAACGTGAAAGCAACATGACTCACTCATTACATTTTGGTCAATGAGTTTTCTTGAAGTTTATAGAACCTGTAAATGGTGTAAATGGAGTGTGTCTTACATTCCGGATGTGTCCTGAGAACTGCCAGTGCTGTTGTCAACTGGAATGCATGAATGATTAAATAAATAAATACATACATACATGCACCCATACATACATGCATATTGCATGTGTGTAGAGGCAATTCAGGACCATAAGGGGAATCTCAGAGTTTAATCACAGAATAAGATACTATTGGGCTAATATAGCGAACAAATTAGAGCAGCTGTAGAACTTCTGGCCACTTCTTGTCGGGTCAGCATGAATACTTGCGGAGTAGTATCCACAGCGTGACATTACTTGGAATCCCTTGTTTTCTACCACAGAATACTGACCTAGGGTGAGACATGCATATTATGTGTAGCCAGTGGTGGTATCTGCTTTAGAAAAGCATGCTCTGTAAAGATCATGTGTACTATGCTAAGGTGATGTATGTGATTTTAAGCAGACTAGCTATGAGCACTGGGCAGTAGTTAAAACGAAGTGTTGTGTAGCAACCATGGTTAGTTACAGACTTACTCAAATGCATACATATTTACAGAACCAACCAGCTTATCCACATCCTAATGAGTAGTTCACAGTCCTGCTATTGTTGTTACATTCCCCTTAGCATAACTTGCAATTCCACGACCTGAAATATTTTCCCCAGGATTTTTGTTCAGGTATCCTGGATAAGGTGATCAGAGGTGCAGTCGTTGGCCTGTCCTTAATCTTTCCTTCCTTACATTGTAATCATTCTTCCTTATCATGTCTTACAAGTGCCTCATTATATTTAAGATGCTGTCTTTAACTGCAGTTGAGCAGTGTGTGGAAAGTCTATTCCTGGCTTTTTATACTTTTTGCTGTGGTGCTTTGTCTCCTGTTAAGCCTCTCACATCTTAATTTTATTCCATTTCTCCTAATAGCCTGAACTCCAGTCTGATTTAACAGGTTATATGTTTGTATCCCTCATATATTTTTTTTGTGGGGGGTTTTATGATTGAGGCCATTTCACTGAGTGAGTGATGTGGGCTATGAGTATGGCATAAAACAAAAAATTATCTGAGTGGTGTGGGCTATTAGTATGGCATAAAACAAAAATTCTCTCCTTAGCAGCAGTATAATGTTGCACTGAAAAATCTCAGTCTCCTTTTTGGCCCTGAATAAGAAGACTTAAAAAGGAAAAAAGGAAAAAGTCATGGATATTCAGAAGCCATATAGCTGAAAAAGTTGATCTCCTTAAGGATCATTTGCATATATACCATGGGCCTCTATTACAGGAGGTTTAAGGTACCCCGCAATGAAAACTCTAGCTTTTCTAGGTTTTTCTTGTAGTTTTAACTAATTGTTTTGTTTGTGTGACCTTTTTACCTTTTGGTTAAGTTTTTCAACCACAGGTAAATACTCAGCAAAAATAAGCTAGTTTGTTTCCAACACAGTTGTAACTAAGTTTCTTTGTTGTCTTTATGTCATTTCTAGCTCTTTGGCAATGTTTTAGTGCCCATAGCAACGGAAGAGTGGTGCAGACAGAAAACTGGGATTCCCCATCAGCTGTGTTCTGTCTGTTTTGCATTAGCAAGAAGTGACAGGCTCAAATGTCATGGTGATAGGAGCCTGAGAGTTTTTCCTGCCCACACAAGAGCAGCAATTCAATCTGTTTCTGAGTAGTCATGTTCTTCACCCATGTCAAAAGGCACGTAGGATTTGGCAAGTTGTTACAAGGAGAAGTAAGCCTACATACATTCAGCTAGCAATGCTGATGTTATTAGGCAAAAAGCAGGTTTAGAAGAACATTGGTGTTTCCACCTGAAACAAGTGTTCATAGCATGTCAGCAGGTCCAATAAAATGTAACACCCTGTCTTAGTGTGTGTGTCTGTTTCTTATTGCTACAAATCATTGAAAGCTTTAGACTGTAGAGCTTCAGCAGACAGTGAATAGGGTGAATTTAATTAATTTACTCATTATGTGCAAACAATGTGGAACTGCAGAGTGAACATAAATGATACATTTTATGTTTTTCTGACACTTTTCCTAGTTATACAGTTATTATTTGCTGACACAAACTTCCTGACTTTCTGCACTTCTTTTGCTTTAGGGCACATCTTTTTAACTGAGAATCCATTATTTATAGGAAATAAGTGGCAAGCAAATATAGAAAGCACAAAGTTCCCCTTATTTATTTATTTATTTATTTATTTATTTGTGGATTGTAGCTAGAGCCAAGTCTGCTGACATATTAGAAAACTTGCTTAATGCGGAAACCTTTTTTTAAAACAGGGTCATTACTGTTATGTTACTAGAGAGCCAAGGCAACAGAATTGAAAGAGGAAGCTTCTTGTGGAAAACCCCTGCTTAGGCAAGCTGTGGTATGTATTTCAGTGAAAGGGGAAGTCCATTTAACATGCTTGTTTACAATTAAATTGTATTCACATGCCTTTTCTTGTTATTCCTAGCTGAAAATCCTAATGTGATGCAATGTTTTTCTATGCTGTTTTAAGTCAATGTCTTTTGTTCTTCATAGATGAAAATGCTGCTATGATGCAGTATTTGTTTTGTGCTGCTTGTGATTAAGTTAGTTGTTAAATCCTCAAAAATAGCTCATCATGGTCAGTCTCTACTGCTGCCATGACAACATACTCCCTCATCATGGTCAGTCTCTACTGCTGCCATGACAACATACTCCCTCATCATGGTCAGTCTCTACTGCTGCCATGACAACATACTCCCTCATCATGGTCAGTCTCTACTACTGCCATCACAACATACTCCTTCACTACATTAAAAAAAGCTTTTTATGATGCTTGCTAATTTAACTCTATTTCTGAAAGATGGAACAAACCCTAGTATGAACAGAATGTGACCTGAACAAAACAGATACACTCTAACTTTTCTTAAAATATTAATCACCTAACTTCTCCACACTTTCTACCTCCCTACCCCTAACTAATAAAAGCCCCATTGGAAGCCGTACAGCACTTATAGTTGCTGTATTGCACTATCATAGTCATTCAGATGACATTCCTGTGTTGTCGACTCATTTGCTGAGTTTGCACTGATAAGATGGTTTGCACTGAGTACAACTTTAGGAGTGAAGAGCTTAGCCTGGATCAGGGAGAGCAGAGATGATGTCTGCACTGGAGCCCCCTAGACTGATGAATTTAGAGCTTATTACTTAAGCAGAGTGTTCTTGAGAAATGTAAGTGTTACTGACTACATAGGAATTTGATAATGTAGAAGTCTGATTGAGTAAACCCTGCTAGGCCAGCAAACAGTTTGACACTTGTTATGTCAATTGAACTAAGCTACAGACATGGAGAGGAAGAGAGAGAGAGAGAGAACACAGTTCTGTAGCTCTGGAACAACACAATGATTTATAGTAAAAAATATTGATCCACTGAGTGACACTGATCGAAGGTTATTCCTGGATTCAAAGAACTAATGTAACATAAAGTGAGGAAGGGGATACACATGAACAAGACGGATTAAATCTGGGAAGGATGAAGGAAGTATAGTCTCCTACCCCATGCTAAATGGAGTGCAGTTTGGGGGGAGCATATATGGTCCTGGATTTCAATATCTGGCTAAATCCACCAAGCTTGGGTTCGTGCAGCTGTACTACAAGAATTTCTGGTATGGAATGGGGAGATGTGTGGAATGACATGGCTATGGGAGACGGATACTATCAGGTTTAGTATATTGTCTGTGCAGATTAACATGCATCTTCCTTTCATTGCAGCATTGTGTTCGGGCATGAGTGGAACAAACATACTGGACTTGATGAGTATCTCCAAACAACATCAAATCTGGAAGAACTATGTCTTTAATTACTTGATTGTGAGATACTATGACTGCCTTTGCTATAGTGCTTTCTGCATAAGCAGTGATGTGCAGACTTTTTTTTCTTTCCAGAAAAGACAGTGCCAGATATATGGATAATGCTAAAACTAGTCTGATTGGATTATGAAAACCTTAAAACAACCCACATTCCAGACAGTATATTTCTATAAAAGTCATATTGCCTATTCTTCTATTCCTTAAGTCTTGTGCTACAAATATTATTATTCTTATTGTTATTATTATTAGTATTGTGTTTTTTTTACCGATAAATAGATAAAACAAAGAAATTCATTCGGAAACATCATAAGTAAATGTTAATTATACAAAAGTAAATGGACATGATTGGCAAATAGGTGCCTTTTTTGCTGACCTGACTAATACTTTTAATGTTTCTCACAGAATCAAAAACTAATGCTACAGATGTTGCTCACTAGGTTATGTAACAATTTGACTAAATTAAAGGAATCATGTTTAAGCAGTAACTGTTACCATCACTTCCTCTCACTACTTTATCCCACAAGTGTCAGTTTTAGGGCTTCTTCTGTTCACAAGCTTTACTTACTTATTAACATTTTATTATACTATTAATAGTAGTGTTACACACAGACAGGAGTCATGTGACCAACGGGTTTTAGGCACTTGAATGTAAACCACCGAATTAGGATTATGTTTGTGTTTGCTTCTTTATTTTCTAGGCCTGTGCTTACTGTTGTACATAATGTGGTAATGCCTTGATCAAAAACTGACTATAGAAGACCGAACAAACACTACTTAACACCTGACTTAGGGTACCTCTCAAAGTCATGATGCTCTGTGTAGCTGACTTAATTATTTGGTGTTCTGACAACATTTTTAAAGAAAACTAAAACCATGGTTTATAGCACTTCTAAGTGCCTTTTGAGTACTTTCACAGCTTTAACTGTCTCTTCTCCCATTGAAGTCTCATTAATCAGGTCTCAGTTTTTAAATACCTAGGCAGCTGAATGGATCCATTGCTTATCTATTCCAAGCATGTCATAAAATCAAACAATAATGCTGAAAATATATCTAAAAGCCTGTTATAGAGTATGCACGATTTTCTTTCTAGGGAAAATAAATTTGCTACTGTCTTTTCGTAAAACTTACTACAGGTTTTCATAGGTTCATAGGTATATACTAGGGCCTTTATAAGACTAGCCATGCAACCCAAATGTGACCTCCAAGTTTGATTTATATAGGGTGTGATTTACTACTGACTGCCTCTGTCCATCGGAGACATAGGCGCCAGACAAGGGGTGAGTTTCTGATTATCCATCTATTGGTCCAAGCTGCACTTAAATAGCATTAGGGAGGAACTCTGGTTCACATGGATAAGGGAGCCTGTTCCAGAGGATGGGAATTCTCTGAGAAACTTATCTGTCTTTCCAACATGTCCTATTTACATCAAAAGCAAAATTTACCTGTTTTTATTTAGTAGGTCTGATGCAGTTTGTTTTGTAGATATGCACATTTTTCATCAAAACAGTGTCCAAGAATGTCTTGTACACCAGCCAAAGATCACCTCTCAGAAGTCTGTATGATACTGAGTAAAGAGACAGGGCTTTGAGATGATCAGCATACGGTGTTGTGTTTACTCCCTGTATTATGTTTGCAAGGAATCTTTTTGGACGTTCCAGTTGCTGCATATGTCTGGTTAAGTACATACTGAAAGGAGCATTATACTCTATGATGGGTCTAATGAGGGCTGAATACAGTGGTACATTGACCTCTTTGGACCGAGGTGCCATGCCTACAAGCTGAGGTAAACCCAAAACCCCTGATTCAGAGAAGGATAGAAGGACTTTCTTACTACCTTGTCCATATGTTGGTCAAAGGCTAAGTTACTATTCATGTGAGTTCCCAAATCCCTGACTAGGGAATTGACTTTTAGGGGTGTAGTTACCCAGGATGGCCAACCTCCCAAAAGGTACTATAATACATTTCTAGGTTGTTGTTGTCTTTTGGCTTTTCCCGGTTAGGGGTCGCCACAGTAGAACTCTGGTCCGCTAATGATTGGCAGTAGATTTTGATGAACGCCGAGGTGCCAGCTCGACGTTCAACCTTCAATGAAGGCACGCCCATTTACGCATGTCTTTTGAACGTCCAACCAACCACGGGGAGGACATGCAGACTCCACACAGAAGGCACTCCCCGCACTCCAGCTGAGAATCGAACGGGAGAACCTCTTGCTGTGAGGCAACAACTCTACCACTGCACCACCGCGGATGTTAATACATTTCTAGGTATTGAGTTTTAAATCATAGCTTTGGCACCAAGTCTTTGTGTACATTAGACCTTCCTGAACAAAACCTCTAGATTCATGTCCATCTCTAATTAGAGAATATCACTGTCTGCCTATCGACAGCTGAGTCATACAACTAATTTCTGCACTTGTACTTAAACTACTATGATTGAACTACTGATCTGTTCTTACAAATTTACTTTTCAACAAAACATTGTCAAGAGCCCTCTGCACCTCTACTGCTTCTTCCCTTATGCTATCCCATCCTCAGTGATCCCTTATTTGCACCAGTCATTCATTTTCCTCACTTTGTCTTAAGATTTGAAACAAAATTCCAGTTCACACATTGGAAAAATGTATATTATACAATGACCTCCCCCATTAATATTCCAAAACTTGCAAGCTGATTGGTCAGCGTGTACATTGTAAATCAGACTTATACTAATGGAAAAAGGTCAGGTCGCCCGGACTTTTTCCATTAGTATAAGTCTTTTTTTACAGCAATGGAAAACGCAAGATCTCCGTTGCTTTTTAGACACTGTCTTGCTATGTTAAAGGAGTTTAACATAACAAGACAGCTTTAAAAAAAGTAATGGAGATCTTCCTTTCTCCGTTGCTTTTTTAAAGCTGTCTCGCTATGTTAAACTCCTTTAACATACTGAGACACTTTGTAAAAAGCAACGGAGATCTTGCTTTCTCCGTTGCTTCCACCTACAGCTCTGATGTACTGCGTAAGCATATGCATGCGCAGTACATCAGAACTGCCACAGAATACCAGACAGCTGCGGAAGGGCAGTAAGGGGGGCATTATACAATGTCATTATTTAAGAAAAGTAAGTATTTTTTTCTTAAATAATGTCATTGTATAATAGCAATAACCCACTTCTGGGTGTGGGTAATGCTGCATTTATCCACGGTTGTCTTTGTTTGGCCACTCGGGCTTTGCCCTTGTGACCAAACCACACCAACTGTGAGTAAATCCAGCATTACTCACACCCAGGCGTGGGTTATTGCTATATTGTTTGCCTTCTTAAATATTCTCTGGACCTTTCACCTTCTCTGAATTGAGGGTTTTGTCTTCTCTAAATTAAGGGTTGTGGGGTTACCTCATAGACAGAAGGTACAGGGTTTGATTCTCACCTTTGAGAGAAATTAGCTAGGCTCAAAATAATCCATGAGGCTAGCTAGCTTACTAGTGCTTACCTAATTATTTCTGTCTCACTGTTTCTCAGCCATAGCTTAAACAAGCCTTGTCTCAGGAGGATGGTCCCTATTGCTATTTATAGTTATGCATCATGTTTTTCTGTGAGGCAACTGTAACTGCACATTCAGCTCACAGAATAATGCAAGGATAACACAGCAGGAAGCAAATAAATTGGTCTAGTAAAACATTTATAGCTAAAATATACTATGTTGGTTGGCTCTAGTATGAGAACTAGCTGGTCTTGTGTGGCACAGATAACTGAAAGCAGATGTAAAACACTGTGATACATTTGTACAGGTTAAGATGGTACTTAATGCCATTTGAGAAAAATGCTAGTGAGAAAGTGAAACAAGTGTATAAACACACATAATTTACTTGGGGAGACAATAGGGTAGATAAGACATATAGAATGCATTTTAGTTTAAACAGTGTAAGCAGTTAGCAGATGGCTACTATGTGAAAGCCCTTGGGGCATTCAAGGTAGTATAGATATGGTAAGCCAGCAGCAAAGATACCATCCTGGAGCAGCTTGGGCTAAAATGAAGTCTGGTGTGCAAGGAAACCAAATCCATGTACAGGTTCCAAGGTTAAGGGGAAGATGTGCAGTAGTGCTTCAGGGTGTCTGATGATGTCACAACTTGTTTTTTTTTTTTTGTTATTCTGCAGCCCGTTTTAAATAAATAGGTGAAACTATTTGAATGTTTGAAGCTGTGAGTATCAGATGATAAAATGTTCTTCAAATTTACTTGTGGTGTTCTGAATAGCTACACAGTTTGTACTGAATGGTTGATGCTAGTTTACTAGGTAGGAAGAGTCAGTGTAAAGGGTTTTGTGCAGAATGTGTGAATTGTATTAAATTAAACTAACATCATATTTTTTAGCGTTTAGCTGTCCAATGCCAGTTAGTACTTCATAATGATGAATAACAAGGTACATGTTAGCTCCGAAATGAAGCAGTCTACATATGCTTTTCCAGCATTGAAATACCATTGTCTGAGGTGTTAGCAAGGAACAGTGAATGATGCAGCAATATAGGAGTTAGCACAGCTTGCACAATAGTAACTATTTTATTTGGATGTGAGTTGGTATTTGATTATATATAAAAAATAGTTTTTGGTTTACCTACTTTACCATCATACCTCTCAATTTACTGGCACAAGAAACCTAGACATAGCATACAATAATGGAGGAACAAAGGCCCAAAAATTGGGGCACATTTTAAATATCATTTTTATAAACTGAAAATATTATCAGAATGACAGTATTTGTGCTAGCATGCATTTTTCTCGAGGATATGAAGTCTGAAACTCAACTGTATGTAATTGTTTAGTGACTTCAATACTCTGTGATTTGCCAGAAAAACCACAACTTTTATATGGAAAAGACCAAAAACATGAGACACAAGTATGGACATTCTACAAAGATCTGGACAGTTGAGAGGTATGCTACCCATGGTAACTGTGTTGTCATGGAATCAGATTTTCTGTTAGGATGCCTAAGCACTTGTAGCTTTGTACAGCCTCTAGAGACCACTGGAATTTCTGGAAATAAATGGCGGTAGATTATATGCAGCACCCTGAAACTGTTTATACGAGCAATAATGCCTGACAGCATAGGCATTATTAAGGAAATAATGCCTTCCTTGATGGGAATTATTTGGGAAATAATGCTCACCAAGGAGTGCTGTATTTTTTTGAATAATGTGTTTTACATCTTACAGATAGATACATTCACAGGTTTATACTAGGCTAATGACCACCAGGGCCTTTATAAGCCTAGCTGTGTAACCCAACCCAGATTTGTCCCAGAGTACATGGGAATGCCTGTATGGTGGGGTATGCTAGTAAGGAGGTAGCTAAGGGTTATGGTGGGGGAGTATGCTAGTTGGAGATTAATTAACTTACTGTTGACCTCTGTCCATCAGAGACATGGTGGCAGACAAGAGGTATATTTGCAATTTCCCACCCAATGATCTAGGATTTGTTTGAATAAGGTCAGGGATGAACTCTGCTTTACATGAATGGGGAGCTTATTCTGGATCTTTTGAGACACATATCGCAGTGACTTGGATTTCTTTAGGTGGAGCATGTCCATCAATTCTGAGTTGGACATGGCTTTGTAAGTCAGGCAGAGATCATCTCTGAGTAAGCGATATGCCACTGAGTACAGCTGGAGTTTTTTCAGTCGGGCTGCATAGGACATATGTTTGAGGCCAGTAATCCTCTTGGTGAGGTGCTCTTGCAGTCTTTCCAGCTGTTGGAAGTGTCTTGTGAGGTACATCCCAAATGGGGCATTGTACTCTATGATGGGTCTGATGAGTGACGAGCAGAAGGGCACTATAACCTCTTTATTTCTAAATGCGAACCCCTTAGTAATTATATGGGCCACATAGAAGGATTTCCTAACTACTTTGGCAATATGATTGTCAAAGGAGAGATTACTATTTACCTGGGTCCCCAGATCTCTTATTACCTCTTCTGTATTAAGGGGGCTGCCACCTATGTGGTAATTCGTGGGTGTTTTGTTTTTCCCAAATGTGATGACTATGCATTTTTTGGCATTTAGCTTGAGGTCATGACTTTGACACCAGGTGTCTGTCTCAGTAAGGCCTTTTTGAAGGATGTCCATGTCAGCCTGAGAGTCAATTATGGCTCCCAGTTTGCAGTCATCAGCAAACATGGTTAGCCATAGTCCTCCTGTGTTTGCCTGTACTTATGAGAAAATGCGGTCTAGTGAGCTAAACCTCACCACAACAATAAATAGAACATGCTGGAGGGATAGATTCCTGTCACAGAGACTCCCCATGCTTTGGAACAAAATTCCTAACTACATTAGGCAGAGCCCCTCACTAACACTCTTCAAGAGAAGCCTTGATGAGTGGATGGGTAACAGAAAATACACCCCTGGGATCACTTCATTGGCTCTGCTTGACAGAGGCTCATTTAATTAATCAATGGGGCTGCGAAAGCTGACACACTCTGGCTAGGCTTAAAAATGTCCTCGGGCAGATAGCCTAGTACCTACCTATGAACCTATGAACCTGTATTCAGTCTTTCCAATATGTTCTATTTATGTTGCAGACAAAATTCCAGTCCTTGGATCTAGGTGCTGTTTGTTTTGCATATGTGCAAGAGATCCATTAGAGCTGCATCTGTGGTTGCCTTATATGCCAGGCATACATCATCTCTCAGTTACCTGTAGGAGACTGAGTACAGAGATAGGGCCTTAAGGTGATCTGTGTAGGGCAGGGTATTCATACCCTGGATTCTCCTAGTGAGGAACCAGTGCCTGGTTAGCTACATGACAAAACAGCATTGTACTCAATGATGGGTCTGATAAGGGTTGAATAGTGGTACTGCATCAAACTTGGACCTGGATAGCATAACATTGCTTATGAGTTAGGTAACACAGAACAAGTTTCTTACTGTTTTGGCTACATGTTGGTTGAAGGCCAGATTACTGACTTCATATGCTCCCAGATGCATAATTAATGAGTCAGCTCTTAAAGGTATTTTATTGATGGAGTAATTAGCTTGGGTGGATGATTTTGCTAAGAGCACTATAATACATTTATTTGCACTGAGTTTTAATCCATGGATATGGCACCAGTCATTTGTTTGTGTTAGACTCTCGTGTAGGATGCTGGTGTCATGGGGGAGGGGAATCTATGATAGCTCCCAATTTACATCATCTGCAAACTTGGTGAGCCAGAGGGCTTTGGCATTAGCCTTGAGTTCTGAGATGTAGATGCCAAACAGGAATGGGCCTATCATGGAGCCAGATACAGATAGGGTACTCCACTGGTAACTGATCTCCAGGTGGAGGTGTTCTCTTTGTTCCTGACTTCTTGGGTCCTATCTGTGAGTCAGCCAGCAATCCAGTGAATTATGTAGGGATTTATGCCTAGTTATGAGAGTCTGTCAATGATACCTGAGTGGGGTATTGAATCGAACGCCTTGGCAGGTCAAGGTAGATGGTATGCACCATTTTCCCCTTATCCATAGCCTTGGTGACTCTCTTTAAGAATGCTACCACTTTGAGTAGGCAAGATCTTTCCTTTATAAAACCAAATTGGAATAAGCCCAGTGTCTCTAGGTTGCCAATGGCCTTGTTGATAATTTCCATTATAACTCATTTCATGGCTTTGAATATCAGACTTGCCAGAATGATGGGTCTGTAGCTTCTGGGGGTCATCCCTTATGAAGAAGGATGACTATTGTAGCCCTCCATATACCTGGCATGTAACCTGTTTTGAGGCTGTAGTTCAAGAGTTTCTCAAGTGGTCCTACTATGTCATGTTATAAGCTACTTAGGAGGAAGCAAATGGGATTATTGTCAAGGCCCAGTGAAGCAGTGTTTTTGGCTTTAGAGCATGCCTCCAGGACCTGCTGATAACTGAGGGAGAGGTAAGCTAGAAGAGATTTCAAAGGGGGTAGTGGGATGGGAGTGGGGAGTGAAGTTAGAGCTAGAGTTATCAGCCAGCAGATTCACTATGTCATCCTGGTCAGTGAAGGTTGTGCCATTTGCGACCAGTTCTGCACACTGCTGGGTGTTACCTTTAAGGTTCTGACATAGCTGAAGAGGGCCTTGTGGTTGTCCTTAGCCTGAGAGGCTATGCTGATCTCAAAATTGGCCTAGCTGGACTTTATTAGACCTCTTAGTTTCTTGTTAAGTTGAATCAGACAGCTCTTATCTCTATGAGAGTTGCTCTTTCTAATTTTGGCTATGACTTTTTTTTCTTTTGTTATATACCACTTTAAAGTAATGATTCCACCAGTGAGTTTTGTTTTTGGTATTAGATTTGGGCTTATTTGTGGTAGGCACAACGACCTCCATGCAATCATTTGCATGTTTGTATAGGGTTTCTGTGAATAATTTTGCATAGGTAGCTACGTTCTCAGCATTTGGGGGAGTTGTGAATTTTGAAAAACTATTGGTTAATAGGATGCAGTTTGCTTTAGAATAGTTTGTAACTGTTATAGGTTTAGTTGTGTTTTCCTGGTTGACTTTTATTTCAAAGGATACAGCTTTGAGGTTTGTCCTCACCAATGAGGATGCGACACAGTGGAGGGTGCACTGCTCTCCCATGTTGGTGAGTGCTAGGTCCAGTATGATTGCTCATAAGGTGGAGAGCACACTATCTGTTCTAGGGTGTTCGTGTTGAAGTCCACGAAATGTTGTGCTTGTGAGTCAGGGGCATTGCACGTTTTCCCAGTCTAATGAGGGGGTTGTTAAGTCTCCCATGAATAGGGTATTTGGTTGGATGGTGAGCACCTCTTGTAGGTCTAGGTAAGAGTCTGAGCTTCGTTGGTCATAGAAGGTGACCTGTAGCTGGCCAGGACATAGTAAAAAACATTGTCTATGGAGATTTTTACATAGATGAACTTCAGGGCATCATCCTATTTAACCAAGCTGGAGCTGTATTTGCTGATAATATAGACTGAGGCACCTTTAGGCCCAGTCTGGGATGCTGTTGGCCTGTATGCTTGAAGGCACTGTAGCTTTGGACCGCCGGAGTAATTTCTGCAGCTTTAAACCAAGTCTTGGTAACAGCTCAGATGTCCATATTCTCCAGAGTTAGAAGAACTTGTAGGGTGTGAAGTTTCTTGTTTAGGCTCCAGCACTGTGCAGTAACACCTTAAGGTTGCTTTGAGTTAAATGAATGTAATTCCTGGCAACTTGTCAGGCAATCGTGGGGTTGATTATTGCATAGTCCTGTTCTGTTTTTTTTTTCCTTTCTTTCGATAGAAATAGAGATTGTTTTTCAAATGTTTCTCTTTGTAAATCCCTGTCTGAGACTGAAAATGGTCCATATAAATTAGTGTTCTATCTCAGTCAACAAATAAATAAAAAATAAATAAAGTAGATAAGACATTGATTCTTTGGGAGCTGTAACAATTAAGCAATAATCCATAACTGTACATGGGTATGAAAGGATTTACCATGGTTGTTGTGCTTTGATCACAAGGGAAAAGCCCGAGTGATTAAACAAAACCAGCCATGGGTAAATCCTGATATACCCACAAACAAGAGTAGATTATTGCTATTATACAATGACATTATTTAAGAAATAAATTGCTTACCTATCTTAAATAATGTATTTGTTTAAGGTCACTTCAGTCTTCTTCTGCGTACTCTTTCCTAGACAGATATATTGCACGTGTGTGGGACTTACATTCACACGCTTGCACAGTACATCAATGCAGTGTAGGAGAAGCATTTTTAACAATCTTAAAAAAAAGTTTTTCTTTTATTAGGGACAGCACAAAAATATAAGGAAAATCAAGTAGGTTTCTGTTTGTTTTGTTTTGCAGAAAGTACCTGATTTTTCTTATATTTTGCTCTGTCCCTCAGCATATAGCAATAGAAAGTCTGTCCACTCAATGGTACTTCAACGGCCAGACATTTTCCTTTTGGATTTTACTCGATTGGACAGCCCAGCCTGTTGTAAATCAGTGTGTTCAGTTCTTAACAGTAATGAGCCTTTATTGTATAATTTATAACAAAGCAGATCGGTTATTAAGGACTGTAACTTGTGATGACCTAGAAAACTGCACCAGCTCCAGCTGAGGTAAGTTATCTTCTTCGTCAGAGGTGTCAGTCGCTCCATTAGTAATTTCAGCAACAGAAAAAGATACAGGCAGAGCTCTTAAAGAAAAAGAAATTGTCTTTGAAAGATGTTTGGCATCCAGCTGTAAGGATGCTGGTAGGGTGCCACAATGGGAAACATCTGACTTTTTTACATTTTTTTATGACATTTACAGTTACAGAGGATGTAGTGATAAGATTTCACTTCTTTTGTCTGTTCATATTATAACTGACGATGAAAATTTTGTCAAAAAACAAATTACCTTTTAAAAGAGTTTGTCTGGGTTTCCTCCGGGTGCTCCGTTTTCCTCCCATGTTACAAAGACATGCATCTGGGGCAGAGGTTCAGTAGTAGCATTGTCACCTCGAAGCAAGAGGTTCTCCGATTCAATTCTCGGCTTGGGTGCCTTCTGTGTGGAGTCTGCATGTCCTCCCTGCGTTTGTGTGGGTTTCCTCCAGGTGCTCTGGTTTCCTCCCACGTTACAAATACATATATATAGAGCATTTCTCCCTGGGCCTCTGCTGAAAATTGGCTTTGTTCCAAGTCAGACTTTCCCGGTTGACAAATGTTTAATAAAAATAAATAAATAAATCTGGAGTGTTTCTCTCTGGGCCTCCACTGAAAATTGGGTTTATTCCAAGTCAGACCTTCCTGGAAAACAAATGTTACATAAATAAATAAAATAAATAAAAATACCCGATCTAAAGTTGAAAAAATATTCCCATTGTTGCTAATTACAGAACAGCAATGTTCACTCATGTCCTTTAACATGTCACAGACTGGTTATATCAACATTTGATTGTAGGTGATAACCTTGACAGGTAGGTGCTGTGGGATAACTTTTTGTACAGAATCTCCGTGCACTATTATAGGAAATTTCTCCTCTCCTCACTTTTGTGTGACTATAAATTAGGTGTATGTAAGGGAATGCCCTCTACCTGGGCACTGCAGGGTGACTTTACCACTTGGAAGAAATGTTTATTTGTGTCTGTGTGTGTGGGTTTCATCACTTTTGTTATCTAGATTAATAGCGACAGACCATTTTTTTCAAATATTATGTCTCAGCTGATCATAAGAGAAGTTGAATATGCTAATGAAGCAAACGTAATAAGATCTTGTTTTATTAAGCTTTGCAGAGTGCTCTAACATGTTGTTATGCAAGGAATGGTAAGGATTTTATTAGAAAACATTAACTGTTTCTGAAGGTAATTTTACTTATTTTTACCAGTTCACTTTTCCTTTGTAATAGTTGAGTTGTAGTTCAAATTGAACGTTTTATTATGTTTCTCCTCTTTCCTACTAGATATTTTCACTTGCCCTATACATAATTAAACTTGCTAGCTGATTTCTGAAATTTGCTTTGCAAAATTTGTTCCATACATGTAGAAAAAAGTACTTCTTTGCATTGGTTGTGCACACCCTAGTTATTTGGACATCTCTTCCTTTGAATGATGTTGCTGTTTTAGAATTCACTCATTTTCTTAGATATGTGAATGTTTGCATTAGGTTCTCCTTCCCTTCTTTTCTCCAAGGCATATACTCTGATCTTCTTTAGCCCCTTTCATACTTTGCTGATATCGGCACAGAAACTAGTTTTGCTGCTGTACCCAGGATAACTTCCATTCTGTCAGTGGCTTTGTAGTGACCGGGTGACTGAGACAATAGTTTGTATTACTCCAGATGTAATATCACTAGCTTTCTAGATGGAGAAAAAGTAAGCTGCTATTGTTAATTGGCAATGTTTTCCCTGATGGAGTCCAGCATCAATAGCCCGCCTCATTGGCTTAGCTTATTAACTACCTACTCTGAAGCCTTCCGTTTTGCTTTTTTTACTTATACACATTACATTGCACCTCTTTTGCTTCTAAATTTAAATTGCATTGCAACTGACTATACATTCCACCTTATTATGTCTGTTGCTATAACTCCCATCACCATGCTTTCACCATTTTGTAGAACTTAGTGCCCTAGTGGCTTTAATGATGACCAGCCTTTGTAGCACTGATTTGATTTTTCGACTTGGCAGTTCCTGCTAGCAAATAACTGTTTAAGATGGTGGCAGTTTGTTGGATTTTGAAGTCTGGATTTTTGAAGTAAGGATCTGTGAGTGAATGTGAGGTCCAGGTGGCCTTCACAAGCTTTTTCCTAGATTTAATATACATATATCTAGCATTTTGATTGCTCAGTTTTCCCTGACCATTTAATAAAGAGGGATAAATCCCTGACTGTAACTCGGTTGACATTGAATCAACTAGCAGTTGAGGCACTAAAGGAGCCATCTGGGGAGAATGGATGTTATTGGCTGCTGCACATCTGGGGGAGGGGCTGCTTAGTCTGCTGCATTACTATACCCAGGAGAAAGCTGGATATTATAACAGAAGCATCATAAGGGCAGCGATGCATGCCCACAAAGGACTGCAGCGGAACTTTTACTGGCATTAAAGGACATGTAATGAAGCTTGCATGCCCAATGCCCTGTAGTGTGGGGCACCTGCACTTTGAGGCTATGTTGGAAACAGGGAAGCTAGTGTGTATACATCCCTTGATGGTGCCTGGATGATAGCCTTTCATGACTGGTCATTTTCCAAGGAGAACAAATGGGCCAATGGATTATGGAATGGCTCATGGTTAGTAGGCGTGATGTGCAAAAAAAAACATAAAAATTATTTATATTTAAAATATATTTCTGATTTTTTTAAATCTTTTTTTTTTGGATATTTTGGCTTTGCCATCGACTTTTGAATGGAGAGACTGAAATCTATGCAGACATTTGTGAAACCATATCATTTTACTGGGCACATCACATTCTTCATCTGGTGGAAGAGTTTATTGAGGCCCACAAAATAGTACCTAGAGAATTAAAGAATATTGTTGTAATCTTTAAACCATTGTCTGGCTGATTTCCCATATTATCTGTGACAGAGTAAAGCAGTGTTTACCCCATGTTTTGGATGGAAGCTGTTTTGTGTATTTGTTAAGGACAGACTTGGCCACAGGTACACTGTGAAGGGCCTAAGCTAGTGATCTCAGAGGAATAACAGGTCTAGAGATGTCCAAGATGTCTTATGCTGCTCCTTTATAGATAGTAATGACTCTAGCTACCTTCCAGATTTTGCTAACCATTTCATCTATTTAAAAGGTATTGTGAGGAATTCTGCTGCTGGCTGTAAAATTAGGCATAAAAAGTTTGCCAGTACTGAAACTTTAGGGTTCTGTGCAGATAAATACTTGTTTATTTATAGTTGGTTTTCTGGATTAATGCTGAAACTGTCAAAGATTAGGGAATGTGTATATGTATGTCTGAGGTCTGGAAGATGCATTGCTATACTTGGCATTATAAACGTTTTGGCAACATCTTCCTCAAAAATACTACATGATGTATTTAACAGTTTGACCACTGGATATATAAGGGAGAGGGTTGACTGCTGTAGAAGTGTTTTCTTGCACATTTAGACCAATAAAGTAATGACATTTCTGTTATTTATTCAGTAATCAGTTATGTATATGGATGTATTCTGAAACCCTTTGTGTCATGTTGCATTGCCCCCTGCCAATCTTTGCCTCTGTTCTCTGTACAAAAAAAAAAGGTGTTTCTGTCTCCGGGAAATATACCTTCCTCTCCATCCTCATCCCATTACTTCTGTTTTCTTTTATACATTCTTCTCTTTTCTATATTCCCTTTTCCTACTTTACATCTATATGCACTCCTTTTAAAGGAAAAAAGAGATAACATTGCTGTAGGACCTGTATTGTGGCCCGCAAATGTTCTTGTCGCATCATACTTGAAAAATGTTAGTACAGCTGACACAATAACAAATAAGTACATAGACATTTTCTTTAGCATAGTAGGTATGTTTCAATTACTATTTGATGTGGAAATAGGGGCTGCAAGATGGACAGTTTCACTGTATATATGTGTTTTTGTTGAAATAATTAAATTGGGCCTGAAAGCCTAGAATAATATAATGGCTGAGAAATGGTATTATGTTTTCATTTTGCTAAAATAAATGTAGTTCTTGCTAAAGAGTTTATTCATTATATAACACTAGTATGGTATATTTAGCACTGTTTTAATTAATGTGCTTTAAATCTAAGCATTTGAGTTATTAACATGCTATTGTTTGAATAATAAATGCCAGGTTACTACTAGATACTATAAAAATAAGAACAAAGTTATGTGTTGTTTGCTGATAATAGGAGATGGTATAATTGTTTCAATGAATGATTTTACACGGGTATCTCTGTAGGTAGCTGAGGTGAGATTTCATGAGCTTCTGTTGACCACAGCACAAGATTCAGATCACTGTTTCACATAGAAAATCACTGATAGTGTGACTGGCTCCTACAAGCTGAAAACAAAAGACCAAAAACACAGGAGAAGAGTGAATCTTGAAAATCACTCTCTCTCCTGCAACCATGCACACTCCCATGTGGAGTGCAAGCCTCCCTGAACTTATATACATAACAACTCTGAGACTGCCATTCCACAGAGGAAAGGAATAGTTTGAGAACATCTCGGATGTAATATATGTCCAATCTTTTGGCCATTCGATCTCTGTATTGCGGATCTTGCTCTAGCGGGTCCTGACATTTCAAATGGTTACTGTGTGACTTCTATGTGTGCTCTAGCAGTTATTCTCTTTTTGGGCTATTTCACATTTCTTCAAGTTGGAGCAACTATTGTGTTTATTTATATAAATTTTGGTATGCAGGGCTTGTCCCCACATCAGGAGGTGTAGGAAGGTATAGGGGGACTTGCCCTCTGGAAAAAAAAGAAAAAACTTTCTATGTTTCTAGCACTCTTTTCTGGCATTTCTGTTGCTCAGGGTTTTGCCATTTGGCATTATATTGTAGAAGCCTTTTTATTAGAATATGTAATGATGGATCAACAATTATTAAGACATTATTGTTGAACACTTGCTATTGCTTTTCACTTAAGAACATGGATAAGGTTGTTCATTTCCTGAATCACAGATAGCTCTTTCAAAATGGCATGCTTGTGCAAATATCAGTAGGAGTTATGCTTAATCTTTATCAGTGGCTTTTTAATACTATTGAAGAAGCGTGCAATTTCAGTATGATGTACACTGCACCCTTATAATAACTGAGCTTGCAATTTAAGTGCTTTTATTATTAACAATGTAATATCAGAATACCAACTGTTGACCTAATACTGGGACTGCATAATAATTATAAAAATGCTATTCATTTTTGGTATGAATAGGAGACGATATGATAGAATTATATCTATTTTTGATAGAATTATATCTATTCTGCTTACGGATTCGAGTGATTAATGATGGGAGACACAATTATTTAGGAAGCTAGTGCTAAAGCTCCAACTGTTTTATTGGTTTTGTGCCAACATGGGAGCATGTATATGTTTATATTCTGAGCCAGAGATAAACCTCAACAATTATGATTGTGCATATATTCATAGGAGTTACATTTGGTCCTTTTACACCAGATATCAATATTAATGAAAAGGAATAGAGTGAGCTAATGGATGTTTTTTACTGAACTAATGGTACTAAGAAGGAGAACGAGTGAATTTCAGTAAAGTGGTTACTTGTAGATTATTATAAATTCTAATAAAAATAATCAAGTAGCAGGTCTGGAACCCCTGAACATTGGGTGCAATATGATAGGTGTGGTGGTTATTGAGGGAAATCTTGATAGTGAACTAATGAAGGGATGATTCATGCCAGCTGCTGAATTAGGTTTAGTGGGCAAGATAGCATAGAATGGGTAACATTATTTTGACGCTAGTGATCTGGAAATATGAATTAAATACAAAGGCCTGCAAGGCCTTGTTCTTCTGTTGGAGTTTAACTGATGGAACAGGTGAAGTGTAATGAGGTGCTGGAATGTTAGAATGGCAGAGCAGTTATTTCAGAATTATATGAGTTTGTAAAATTAGTTATGTGCCAATAATATGCCAGTGTTGCATCCAGCATGTTCCTCTGATGTGAGTTATCACAGAAGACAATTATCTGTAGTATTTAGTGAGTCCAGAGTTAGGCTCTATGCATTTGAAAGAAATGTGATATAAAATGTGTCAGACAAGAACATTATATTTAATGGAGGGAGTGGAGAATAAGAAAAGGATGTGTTTCCAGCACTACTTTGTATAAGACAATAGGTCAGACATATTTTCCTGTACAATGATGGAGAACTACAAGGATGTTGGATAGAAGCTCCTACAATATTAAAGCATCATGATAGCCAGTTTCTTCAAGTGCCAATAAATCAAAAAAAATGTGCAGATGTGCAGAAATACCTTTTGGTGACAGTGGGGTTTCCCTTTTCTCCACTACCATGTAACCTTCAAGTAGGGAGAGTTCAATGAAAGGTGTTTTGGCCCAATTTAATTTTGATCTATTGGCAGTTGAAGAAATGACTGTCGATGTATCAACATGATTCCAAGCATCACAGTATAATCTGTTTACTTAGTACTGGCAGAGAGGTAGCAGAATGGTCAAGCTTCATGGAGAAAGGAGAAGGGATGGTGTAAATAAAGACATTATTTCTATATCATTTGGTGAGAAGCATCCATTTTTGTTAGTCATATAATTAATAAGATATAATACAGTATATAGTCATAAATACATATTCTACCAGAGTATATAGTTAATGTATAAAACAGAATGGTTGACTACAGAAAGCACACTGGTTAAAAACTTGTTCACCCCATAGTGTCTTTTTTAGGCAATGTCAGTTCTTCAAAGATTCCAACATAACAAAAGAACACAAAATAAAATTGGGATAACATAAAGGTACTGCTGCTCGATGTAAGGAGCTTTAACAAAAAAAAAATCACTCTTTACAAGCAGTCTTTACCCTAGAAAACATTGATATATGCATTGTTACAGAAACCTGGTTCAAGAGCAGTGAGAGCATTCCATGAGATCAGGGTTCAGATACCTAACACACATTCAGACCCACTGCATTAGGTGAACTTGGTGATATCCTTATTCTTAAAAAAATATCACCTCAAGACAACCTGGAACTCCTCATGTCCAACTTACAATTAACAAACCTCTTATCATAGCTAACTACAGGATCCTGCCTATGTCTCCATCAGCCTATACCTTGCATCTAACCAGCAAGAGGTCTCCATGCATTAAGCCAAACACCATTTTCCTAGGAGATTTCAAGTATTCCTCCATTAATAGGGAGACTTATACATCCTCAAATGTGTATGCCCAGAAATTTCTGGACTTCATCAGTACAAACTCTCTAGGCCAGTTAGTCCACATACCAAACAGGGGTGGTAAGATCATGAACTTATTCTTACCAAAAGGGGACAGCTTGCAACTTCTTCACTGGTCATGACTAAATTCAAAAACCCCATTTATCTTGATGACCACACTTTTTATACAGAATCCTTTACTACAAATTTTATGCATATGTAACTAGCCTCATAGATACATCCATTCTCCTCAGAAGTAAATACAATGCCAAATTTAAAAATAAGCGATTGTGGTAGAACCCTAATAAAATAAAATTAAAAAAATGTTCCATGCAAAAATAAATTTTACTCTCAAGATGCCAATAACTGTCTTGCTAAACTTAAGAAGGAATTCTGGACCCTGGTCAAAATCAACCAAAGCAGGAAAAAAAATGCTCAGCACTGCACAAAGCTAATAGTTAAGGATCCCATATACCTGGACCCAGAGGGCATAGTCAATATACTAGAAGACACATTTAGTTCAAACTTCACCCCCCCCCATATTTCTGATCATAATCCTGCATCTACACCATCTGTCAAATCTCCCAAGAACAAGCCCTCAAGGCACTATCCAAGGCCAAGGACACTACTTCTTATGCAGCTGGATAACATACCAGGCTGCCTATTGGTTAGCCTGAGACATGACTTATCAGATCCCCTACAGAGGTCATTCACTATCAGCCTCCGAACAGTCTTCATGCTGTTTGAATAGAGAACAGTTGACTCATAAGCCTGACCAGCCTCACCTATTAGACTATGGAAATGATCATTATGGAATTAATAAATAAGGATATAGGCAGCCTACAAAGTCTTGACCCAAGCCAGTTTGGATTTGTCAAGAGCTGATCCTGCATATCTAACCTCACTGATTTCTTTCATAAAATTACTGAAGCGATGGATAAGTGCAAATCAGTACACTCTGTATACCTTGAGCTCACAAAGGCATTCAACATCATCCTGTACTTAGGTGTCATAGATAAACCCTCCCAGATAAATGTAAATCCCTATGTAACTCATTAGATAGCAAAGTGGCTGACAAATAAATCTCAGGAAATTAGGCTCTACCTCCTTGAAAAGATCTGACACGTGGTATACTCCAGAGTTCAGTGCTTGGGCCACTTCTCTTTGGCATCTCTTTGGCATTTATTTCTTGGAGTTCAAAGCAAATGTTAAGGGTCTATGGATGAATAAGTTTTCCAATGACTAGAAACTTAGTGCCATCATAAACTCACCAAGAGGACACTAACATCTTTGAAGAGGTCCTTTCCCAAACAAATAGCTGGTTTCAAACACAAGGAATAAAACAAAACGCCAAGAAACACATACCTGCATCCTTTGGCAGGCATGATTTCTCTTGTAACTATCAAACTGACAATACATCCTTGAAAGTTGATCTCTTAGACAGGGATCTGGGAATCTATGTTGATAAATGAACTGTCCTTCGATCACTGGGTATTCACTACTGAAAGGAAGTCCTTTTTCATTGCACAGCTTATATCTAAAAGTTTGATGTCCAGGTGCAGGAATGTAATCATTCCGTTGTGCGTTTCCCTCATCAGGCCACTCATTGAATATAATGCCCCATTCAGTATGTATCTGTCCAAACACTTGTCTAAGCTTGAGTGACCACAGTGCTTTCTCACTAAGAAAATCAAGGGCCTAAATAACAAAAACTATGCAGACTGTCTCAAAGCCTTGTCCCTCTACTCAGTATCATATAGGCTTCTAAGAGACAACCTCTGTTTTACATATATAGCTTCAACATACCCTATCCTGTCAGATCTAGTACACATTCAAAAGCTCAGTGGTAGTGCAAACACTTGCTCAAGGGATCTCAATCTCTTATTCAATATTTATTTATTTATTTTATTTTACATTTGTTTACCGGGATAGTCTAACTGGACCAGGTCCATGTACAGCTGAAGCCCAGGGAGAAAAGTTCCACATTTACATAACAATCAGACAAAAAAAATCAGACAGAAATGTAAACCACATAAAGAGAATATCAACAATGTATGAAGTAATAATAAAAAAAACAATATGGCTACCAAGGGAAATGTTATGTTAGAGATAAAGAAATTAGAGTTGTGGTACTATAGCATATATACAGTAGGTATACTAGGAAGGAAGGAAGGTATATGAAGAAGCAAAATAAATGTTATGTAATACATGGACATAGCCAGGTGTTCATAAGATGTGATTTAAGTGAGTTTCTGAACAGTAGAGAACATGTTGGAGGGATAGGCATGTATTATAGGTAATACCTTTTCTATGGAACCATCTTCCACTTCACATAAAGTGAAGTACTTCTCTTACTCTAGTCATTCATAATTTGGACAAATGGATGGGAAACTGAAAATGTACTCCTGGTTTAGTACCTCTATCCCTTATGGATGGGGGCAACTATTGAATGTCTCAAGATTTCCTTGTTCTCTCTCTATCACTTGGTTAAACATAAGCAAAATAAAACCTAGCATGAAAATTTAAGGTTATGCTTCTTAAGATCCTCACAATAAATAGCTTATTAAGTACCTATGAACTTAAGATGTGTACAGGATGTGATGCTGTCTATTCTATGTGCAGTGAAGTGGGAAAAATGTAGTATCAGGGTAAGTGGTTGCAACAGATGTAGATGGAAATTGTCTAACTGAAGAATGGAAATAATTTTCAAAGTATAACATTTGCTGATTATATTACATGGATAGTATGTGGACTGTGTGTATGCTTGGCTTTTGTGATGTTTTAAAAATTAGTAAAGAAAATAAAACAAAAACAGGGATGAGTTTGTAAAGCCTACAACACCAAGTAAAACATTTCAAAAAACAGATGAAAATACAGAAATGTTTAATCATTTTGATACATAACAAGACAATGAGACAAACGAGACAGAGGAAAACAGGTTGCCAAAACAAGAAGCTGTGTATTCTATAGACAAGAGAGCTGCACTACCAAAGAGTGTGTGTGTGTGTGTGTGTGTGTGTGTGTGTGTGTGTGTGTGTGTGTGTGTGTGTGTGTCTGTGTTGGGGGGGGTGCAACAGAAATAAGAATAAACTGGATAGTACAAAGGGACATCTTTAAATGGAAAGAGTTTAAATAACAAGTAAAGGTGGCTGATTATTAAATTGGTTATTACAGCATAATAAGGACATCATCTGTCATTAAGACATTGACATATGTAAGCAAAAGTTAGACAGAGTTGAACTCCGATGGGAAAGGACAGGCTTGTAGAGTCTGGTACTAAAACATGTTCTATTTTGTTCTCAGTGAAAGAGTTATCAGATCATTGGCTGTCATACTATAAAAGGAGGTGTACACGAAAGCACTGTATAACCATATAAACAGCTGTTACAAAAGCACTGTACAAGCATATAAACAGCTTTATAGAAATGGCAGTATCAGACCATCTCAATAGTTTACATAAGCAAATCAATGGACTAGTCGAGTGTTCAAAAGCCATATTCAAGGCAAAAAATAGCATTGCAAGCAAATGATAACCATAAGGCATTTTTCAGTTTTGTCTGCAATCTTACTATGATAATAGGGACTAGTGCCGGCATAGCTAGCTGGAGTTTTGTAAAGAATGTAACTGATGTGTACAAGATACTTGTGTTACAAATGTATTGGAAATGTATGGCATTTGAATATCAAACTTTGTACAGATGCTTATGTTACAAATGCATTACAATTGTACTGTATTTGAATACCAAACTGACTTGTACCGATGTTTATCTTACAAATGTATCAGAACTGTATGCCATTTGAATATCAAAATGCATTTGCAAAGTTGCTAGTGTTAAAAAATGTATCAACAGTGGGTCCTGCTGGGTGGAAAAGGAATATACATTTGAGACTGTATATATATATATATATATATATATATATATATATATATATATATATCTATACTAGCAAAGGACCCTGGAAGCATAAAGGCTAACCAGCTATCTTACTTTAAGAAAAATAAGGGAAATGTAAATGAGCTGTTAAACCATTAAAATGGCATCACACAGTGATTAATAGGACTGGAGATGGCAGGTCTGGAAGAAGCCAGTTTTTATTAGCTTCAGTAAAAAGAGGGGAAGTGCTGTGATTGTTTCTTGGCCTCAGGCCTACCATAAACATTAGAAAAGCTCTAGATATGCATCTTTATATGTCTATGCTAATTTTCTGTCTCAACATCAAAAGGGGATAGTGTGGGAGAGGCAGGTGACCAGATGAGGTAATTCTGCTAACCCTGTGGTAGAATATGGTCAGTTATCCCTGTGGTAATTTTTCTGACACCTCCTGCTAAAACCAAAAAAGCCTGAAGGATTGTGAGGCCCTGCTTTCATGGTCTGTATTCATACTGAAAATCAAGATCAAGCAACCTTTTCCCTTCTGCTCCATAGGAAGTTTCTGTCCTCCCTGAGCTTGCCTTAGGACACCTGCATTACTCTTTGTCAGGTGTACTGCCCCTGTGAAACTCCCCACCTGAATCTGTCCCTGGAGCGGGTCGGGCCCAGGCGCTTAGAATCAGAAGCAAGAGCCCAGGTGGGGCTCACCCTCCCAGCTTCCCCGTGTAAGTGATATCATTGCGTAATATTTTTTAGTTAATACAGGGAGAAATCTCCCAGTATTGAGTATTCTGTCTTGGGCCTGACAACAAGAAGGACCATTCACCAGATCATCTGCCTTGCTCTATTAAGTAAGTAGGGAATGGTAATTCTCCTAGATTCAGTTAGGAAAATATAGTGAAGCTCAGTTTAGATATTGTTTTTCTTTAATTGTCTGAGTCTCTCTATAAATGTTATTTTCAATCTTTTCTGTAATTTGAACTCTGTGGCTTACTGTAAATATATATTCAGTATTTCCATGCTCTCATTATTTATTATTAAATATATTTAAAACTTTTATTGTGGCTTGTCCACTTTTAGAAATAATTTAACCTTTGAGAGTGCTTATATTTATTTTGTGACACTGTGTGGGCCACTCCAGAAGGCCTAGCTGTCTTGGTCAACTACTCCTATTAGCATTAGTATTATTACAAAGTATAATTGGACACCCTTTGTTAAGAGTATTAGAGTAGCTGATTGGGGAGTGTCTGGTGGCAGTGATAACTACCTTATACTCTTGGCAGAAGGGGGTACAGCAGGTAAATCTGTGCCAGCCTTTCCCAGGTGTGAGCCTGCATGTGTGTGTGTGTGTGTGTGTGTGTGTGTGTGTGTGAAAAATCAAATCTCACAGTGTGTGTCTGTGCCAGGTACTTGAAGCAGGGAGACGAAGAACTGGGTTCACAGAAAGGGTGCTGGAGGACTTGGCTTGGGCACTCCAGCCGAGGACCTAATGCTACAGCTGTACCAGTGGGGAGTTTTATTGGGGACCTGGAGGAAGACAAAGAGTTCCAGTCTCCAGACTGAGTGCATTTCCTGTGTGATCTTAAGGTAAATTGTGCTTGATACCGAGGTCTGCATCTGGTAATGCTGACTGTTTCCATTTGTATTGCAAGTGAGCATCCTTCTCCAGTGTCAGTGGTGGGGATTCAGACTCCTTCATTTTTGGCCCAGACAGGGGTCATTAAAGCAACACCTGACAATGCACAGATTTAGTTGTACAGGGCACCACCTATACCCAGCCAGAATATATAGCAAATCTGCCGACTGATAAATTCAGCTTGACTTTCATGACCATCATTTCTGGTTACCCCCTAGGAAATACCCTCTTCCATTTCTCTAGCATTTATCACAAAAGAACAAATTGTCACTCCTCTTTCTAAAGCTCAAACATGGCCTCAATGGTTCCTGACAATATTTTAGGATGCCTCTTAAATATCTTGCAACATGACCTGTCAGGTCCACTTGGATCTCTGTTTAACAACAACCCCCAGACAGGCTTTATTTCTGAGGAATTGAGGACAACAACAGGGGGACCATCAACAGTCTCAGGAAATTACAGACTTATAAGTCTGACTAGTCTCATATGCAAGGCCATGGAAAAAATAATCATGAACCTGATAGTGACACAGGAAATCTCCAAACAGTGGACAATTACCCTGTTTGGCTTTGTCAAGGGCAGGTCTGGTGGACTTCTTTGAGAAAGTCACCAAGGCCATGGATGAGAATAAAACAGTGCTTACTGCCTACCTCAACCTGGCCAATGCATTTGACACAGTTCCCCAGTTGAGTATTGTAGATTCACTCACAAAAGTGGGGTTAAATCTCTACATCACTAGATGGATAGCCAATTGGCTCATGGACGCACATTGTTAGGGTGGAGAAATCCAGATCTAGAAAGAAGCCAGCTACTAGTGGTTTACTACAGGGCTCAGTGCTGGGACTTCTATTCAGAATATATTTCTCTGAAGTCATCTCTAATGTAGCTGGCCTTTGGCTGACTGAGTTTGCTGATGACTGCAAGTTGGGAGAAATCACTGAATTTCTGAAAGGTCTGATTTGTGCTAGAGCTATGGCCTAAACTAAATCCAAAAATGCATAACCATACCCTTTGAGAAGTTGAATACCCCTGTAAATTACAACATTAATAGCACAGCACTAAAAGTGGAACTCATGGTGAGAGATCTAGGTATACAGATAGACAGTAACTTGAACATTGACCAGCATTGGTCCATGGTGGTGAAGTAATCCTTCAATGTAGTACAACTTATAAGTAAGGGCATAGCATCCAGACTCAAGGATGTTATAGTGCCACTATACTCTGCCATCATCAGCCCAGTAATTGAGTACAATGCACCTTTTGGCATGTACTTAACCAGGCACTTGTAACAACTGCAGTGACCTTAGAGGTTTGTTACAAAACAAATTCATGGTGTAATCAACGTGTCCTCTGTGGATTGCCTAAAAGCCCTATCTCTTTAATCTGTCTCCTACCAACTGTTAAGGGGTGATCTATGCCTAACATACAAGGCATTCTCAAATCCAGTCCTGATGGAACTGTTACACATTCACAAAGCATACAGCATGAGGATTATCTGATCACAAAACATGCTGGAGTGACAGATATGTGCCTCAGAGATTACCCCTTCTCTGGAACAGGATACTTAATCATGTGAAGCAGAGCCTTTCTTTGACTATCTTCAAACATAGTTTGAATCAATGGCTGGGGAATAGTAAATTCACTCCTGGGGTGGTGCCTATGTCCGTTATGGACAGGGTCAGTCTGTAAAATACCAAACGGCATAGGTGCAAACCTAAGCCATCCTCTAGCCCCTTAGTATCGAAAGTTGCGGTAAATCCAGGTAATAATGTCTAGGTTTGTAAGGGGTCTTGAGCCATTAGCTAGTAATCTCCTATGAACCTAAAAGCAGTGACAGCCCTTGGCAGCTGGTGACTTCAAAATGACTGTGGACTGCAGAAAGCAGTTGAATTGATGAAGCTAAATGGGATGTGGTGGTGGCTTATTCTGACAAGTCAATGACCATTACCTGTGATGAAACAATAAATAGAGATCAGTAACTCTCACCCACACCCACTGTGTCAATGCTTACTCATTATAACAATTTTAAGGACTATAGACATCCCAGATACCTGTGTGCAATCAACAAGACAGACCTTAAGTGAAATGGAACCCTAGATAAATGACTCAACAGTCTATCCCCTGATGCATACTGTTTCCCCTGCAGTTACCCAGTGCCCCACTCTGTTTTCCCCTTTCCAGCCTTGGCTACATACCATCCAAATTGATTATGTCTGTTTTGCTTTTTTCATTTGCCTTACATTTTAGCTTTTTCCTCCATCCTTTTAACACACCCCAACCAGCCAAGACTCTACTGTAATAAATGTGGAGGAAGCATCTGAATTAATCAAGGGGCATGAGGGATGCTAGGTTCCACAGAAGTCTTATGGCTGTAGATCTCGTGAGCTTTTTTTAAAAAAAACTTTTCATCTAATGATGGCTTAAAAAATCATAAGTAAGGAAAGAAATTCAGTCTTATTTTTCCTTTCAAGGAAAAATATGTTGTGTCTAAAGCTTAATGAAGGAAGTTAATTCCTACTGTCCTAGCCCTGATGCTGTTAGATTGAGATGAAAGTAACATCACAAATAGTCAGAAGCATACATTAAACACTCAAGGGTTTGGGAAAGGAAACAAGTGCACCTGGATAAAACCTACACACAGAAAGCAACTAACTCCACATAGGAGGAATTATAGCCAAAAACATAGCCAGAGTTTGTTGCACCTCCGTGCCAGTGATGAGTTGATATTAAATGCATCCTACCCAGACTGCCAAAAGCAATTATTTGTTGTGCACAATGCTGATGTTTGTGATGGGAAGTGAAATAATTATGTCCTCGCTGTAACGTCTTGATACACTGCAATCCCTCTGCCCTCAAGTGCAGTAATTTTCATCACATATGACCACCATATCCATCAGTTACAGCCCCTTAACTGTCTGCATTTACTTGAGATGTTTGCCTATATTAAAAAGTAGCCACACTAAAGTATTCCAGCTGGCTTCATACAAAAGCAAATTAATTTTGCAAACCCAGAATAATGACTAAATCTGAGCAAATAACAGCAGTCAGTCATTTGTGTTCATCAACACTCCCTGTATGCAACAATTAAAGCCACGTCTATTGACTGTGCATACCTTGTGATAAAACAAAGATAAGAACAATTTCTCACAGACATTTATATTAACACACATACACATGCACACATAGAGCTGAACATCAATTATAGCCACCTGTTCAAATGTGACTATACATCTTAAGTGTTTGATTCTGATGAAATTAATGAATGAGAACATAAATAACTGCCTCTGAGGAATGTGTTTTCTCAGCTCACTACTGGCAGCATAAAGTGTGCAACCTACTACAACTCCTAACTTATCTCTCAGCATTTTAGCTCATGAACGGAGGAGAAATGTATACAATAATAGAGGCTAAAAGGCCAAACAACAGCAGATATTGTGTTAACTTAGAAAATTGCTAAATTTTCATTAGTGTGCTTTTTTCTGAAGGCTATTAATTCTAAAACTTAGGGTTCTTTCATTATTTACTGTCATTCCTTACTGATTTGCCAAAAATACTAAAAAGTTGTAAGAAACAGACCTAAAATATGATACAAAAGCAGATTCTGCAAATTCAGTGACAGTTAAGAGCAGCTATATCTCCCACACATACATCTGTATGCATGTACTACACAAACACACACACAAAGCCATTAAAATAGCCATCTATATGACTGTACACCAGGAATGTCATTTCGAGACATATTAATAAATGCATAAAAACTGACACCTGCAGGAATGTATCTTCTTAGTTAAGTGTTGTCAAAATACAGTGCAACCTAATGCAACCCTCCACACATCTCAATCTTTTAGTTCAATAATCAAGGAGAAAGCTAAGAGGTTGGGGACAAAAGACCAAACTGTGGGGCAGATACTGCTCTTAGATACTTAGAAAATTTCAGAAATAATAGGCTTTGTATCAACATACTTTTTATGAAATCTGTTAAGTCTGATACTCAAACATCCGTCATTATTTAGTGACCAGTCCTCAATCATTTTCCCCAAAACACTTACTAAATGGCTTCTGTGCTCTGACCTTTTCAGATTAGGTGCATTACTTTCTTGTTTTTCTCTTAGGCTGCCTTCTCACTGCTTTATGCTGCACCCAGTTGAAATGCTGGCTCTCATAACTCTGAGTGCTAGCAGACCAGAAAAAATGACTGCAAGTGCAGTAAAAGAGACTCTTAAACCTTGTTCTTCTCCTTTAAACTTGTTAATTACACGGGGCAAGCTCCCATGCATCCCCACACCCCTGAACTTGTATATACCAATTCTGAAATCACCATACCTCAGAGAAAAGGGAATATTATGAGAAATGCCCATCTTGGACTTGGTTTATACAAATCTATTATTTCAGCTATTCAGTCTGTGTATTTTGGGAATCACTCATGCAGATCTCCATATTTCAAAGGGTTACTGCTTCATAGCAGCTTGGGCGGCCCCTTTTTGCATCATTTCTGTCTTCTGTAAAAGTTAAGGAATGCCAAGCTGATTTAATAAGCAGCCCAGCAGGTGCAGTAAGCCACTTTATTCTCAAAACTTCATGCATGGGCAGTAGCATAAGCAGAGGTCTGTGCTCAAAGTTTTACTTGATCTAAAGCTATTAGAAAAAAAGTAACATAATAAAAATAATTCTTTGATTTTCATTTTTATGGCAGGAGGCAGATGCAGCCTGGTTTTTAGGAAATGGAAGATCATTTTATTTTATTTATTTATTTATTTTACATTTGTTGACCGGGCTAATCTAATTGCATACATGTCCATATTCAGTAGAGGCCCAGGGAGAAAAGCTACAGGAAAACATACAAAAAATTAATAAGGTTTACAAAGTAAGAAGCAACCATTGTTACATAAGCATTATAACAAAATAACAAAAATGAATTAAATCAAAAATTGTTTTTAATAGTTGTACATAGTTATACTACTCAAAGTAAACAATAGCAATAATATACATATAAAGATAGATTTGTATGCAGAACATAGTATATAGAGGTATTGTAGGGAAGATTGTAGTGGATGTAGGTAGAAAATAAGAGTAAAGGAAAAAAGTTAGTCAGGGTTGGTACAGGAGCATAACCAGTGGTGATTGAGAAATAGTTTTAGATTCCTTTTAAAAAATGGGAGTATGCATAGTGTAGCGGTAACATAAAACACAGATATAGATTCTATATATTATAGGAAGAATCTACTAAAATTGGCAAGAGGAAAAACGTCACAGTGTTTTATATCTCAGCCTCTACTTAGATCAAACTCCTTGTTTGAGAAACCATGCATAAATAACGGGCAACATAAATTCCCTTATAAGATCCACTACCCCAAATACTGGAAACCCCCCTGGCTGTAAACATGCTCCTACTCAAACTATTATGCTCTCTCCCAATAATATCCCTGACATCATTGTACAATATCGCTCTACTTCAAATTACCATTAATAAAACCTGCATGCCTATTTGGGAATCATAAAACATACCGTATGCTGCTCGTATCCAAAATAACTAACTAATTAAATGCACTTACAACTTAACAGTCTCATATATCACAGTGTATGAAATTGTACAATACTGGCTGACAATGTAGCAATCAGAACCTCAAACTATTTATAAGGAAACAACTATAAAGATACACATACTGTGAGAAGACCAACTTTTCATCTACTTGATGAAGAAAAACTTCCCCAGAATTGCTCCTGCCTTTTGGAATCAGCTCCTCACAAAAATCAGTGCTCAACAAATATCAGTGCTCAACAAATATTGGTTGGATTTTAAATCCGACTAAAAGAACATCTATTTTCTATATGTAAGTGTAACTACATGTCAGTGCTTTTTATATGTTGATGGATGTAGTTCAAAAAAAGCAAAACTGCATTTTCTTATTTGATGCACTTCAATATTCTTAACAATGTAGTTAGCTATTAGTATAGTCTGCAATACCCTGCAACAAGCCCAATGTCTCTGAAACAATATGCAAGTATACTGAAATATTATTTGCTTTTATAACCACCTATTTGTTTTTAACATCATGTTTTCATTATTTGAATTTAACACATTATTTGCACTTGGTAATTGTAACCCAGCTCATGGGTGTAAAGGTCTTTAGCTTATCCCATCTACATAGTTTACAGAAAAATTAAAATAACTAGCAGCATGGAACATATCTGAAGGATTGATAACCACTGAAGATGGGAAAGGTTAGGGATTTATTCATGCTAAATCCAGACTTATTGAAAGAAGAAATGAAAAGCTGATTTAAAATGCAGAAAGATTATAACGAATGAGTGGAATGGTCAATGCTACTAAACATTAAGACTAGGACAATTATATAATTTATAGCAAAGTAGATGAGAAAGCAAGCATTAGGCAAGAGCAGAACTGCACAAAATTAAAGTATTTGTTTTAGAAAGAAGAGAAAGAGTATCAGAGGAATTCAAAAATTAAAGGATTGGATGTGAACACAAACATTTGCAGTGAAAAAGAAAAGAGGTTTCTCCGTTATTAAGTAGCATGCAAAATCAAAAGGAACTGACAAACTTAAAAGTTAAAAAATGGAGAGGTGAAAAGAAAAAAATTAGAAACATAACACAATACAGAATTATTTAAAGTAGAATTATAGAACAACAAATCTATCAGGTAAACTGAAACAAACCAAAGAACAAACGACTGGAAAGTGAAATCATGGAAGAAATTAAAAAGCTCTTGAAGCAGGTTAATAGACAGTGCAACAAGAAATAATGGAATAGACTAAAAGCCATATGACATATTAGAGCAGAATAATTTAAAAGCATTTATAGAAGTTTTAAATGAAGCATTGAAAAGAGAATCCTTAAATTAAATTAAATCTTAAATTCAATTAGAAACACTCATTATTCTGAACCCCTTAACCTTTCCATATACACTTACTGATCCTCTTCCATCCTCACAGACTCGCACCTCATACTTTCAGAACTTATTTTCTACTCCATGGTCCACAATGCCTCTCCACCCTACCATCTCACTGCTCCTTCCTTTAACACACCATATTGCACTATCATTAAGCCCATCTCTTCTCCCATCTCTCAACCTACTCTATCCTAGAATGCCGCAAAGCCCCACAATCACTGACTTGAACCACAAGACATACCCCACCCATTCATACCCCTCATTCTCCACTTATCACTCTCATTCAACTCCACTTTCAGCATCCTTTTACCTCATCTCCTCCAAATCTACAAAACCCCAGCAATCCCACCTCAGCCTTTCTAAATACCTCTAGGAATTCACCCCTACCCGCTCATACTCCTCATCGGGTACAACACTAAATCCAATCCAGGATCCTCCCACCACATAACACCAGTAACCTTTCCTGACACTGGCAGCCTCTCCTGTACATTAATTAACACCCAAAGCATCTGTAATAAACTTGATCAGCTAAACACTTACTTACAACCCACTCACCCGACCTCACAGCTGTCACAGAATGACATCCCCAAAATTATCACTGGATAGCACTTGTCTATGAATCCTGGCCTTATTGTCCATGTTACTGCTAACTTTTACATTTATCAATCTAAAATGAACTGATAACTACATGAATGTTTTACCAGTGCTGCAGTGTGTCATGTTGTAAGGCAATTCTGGTCTTGCAAATTACAATAGTTTTAAAGTACTTACATATGTTATAGCATTTTCAGGATATGATACCTAGATACGAGGCCTTATACATAGCATTGCTTGAGCTAATAATACTAGGGGCAAAGCAAAAACAATTTTATGAATTCATGGATATCAGACGACACTTATACAAATGTTTTTACTACAAATGGTAGAAAATATCAACTTCTTTGTGAAGTAACCATTACTTTTAGTTCTTGAAATACAAAATTTATCGACAATGTGTTTCTGATATTTAATGAGTTTTTCAGCCAAAAAATGTCACATGTGTATATTTTTTGTAAATCAATTGCCAACAACCATAGTAGATTAATGGCTAACTAGGCTGGTGATAACTAGCAATACATAATTGTATCTCTGAAACTGTTTGAAAATGTATAGGACATTTCTAGAAAATATGTGATAATGCTAAGTTACAGAATGCACTTAGCTTATGAGGCTAGCTATGAACATATGCATATAGCTTTATTTGCATGTAGTGCATGACACTGCATATGAGTATAAATTTGGTGGGGTGGGATAGCATAAATCTAATTTAAAAAATATCACGATTGTGGAATATGTGTGTGTGTGTGCGTGTGTGTGTGTGTGTGTGTGTGTGTGTGTGTGTGTGTGTGTGTGATATATATATATATATATATATATATATATATATATATAGGTAGAGATATAGATATATATATTAATATACACACACACACAAATACACACACACACACACACACACACACATATATATATATATATATATATATATATATATATATATATATATATATATATATATATATATATATATAGGGTTACTATCAATATCTCGAAAATGAAAAGAAAAACTTTACTAATAACCGACGTTTTGTACCAAAAATACAACCACCCGAATGGCCATATTGTCGAAAAACAGCAGTTAATGCTGAAAATGTCAACAACGACATTTTACAGCATTAACCACAATCCACCCTTGCCATAACCTCCTAATCCCTATACCTAGCTTCCCGTTTATACTTGATGAGTGGATGGGAAATAGAAAATTTACCCCGGGGATCACTCCAGTGGCTCTACTCGATAGAAGCACTGGGAAGTAAGGTCGGGTGGCACAATGTCAGGGTAATCCTATGGGTTAGGCTTGTAAAGGCTCCAGGACCATTAGCCTAGTACACACCTATGACCCTATGTAACACCAACATGCAAGGGATATATTCTGGATATGTACTTCATTATTTACCTTGAACTGAAGCTATATATCCAGACTTAATGGGAAATGAGTAAAATGCAGTATACCAGACTCTTACAGTGAAATACTTGTAAAGCCCAACATTTGGTACCTATCTACTGAAAGATATATAGCAAGACCCCTTGACAGTTCTTGATAGGAAAATATCTAGGGAATTATAATTAGACATTCAGGTAAAATATGAATCTAAATGTCTTATCCCACTCCCACAAAGACTTAAATGTATCTCAGTGCAGAATTAAACCTTGTAGTATTGTCATAGTCGATTCAATGCATTCACTGTAACACAAATACTTTTTATCACCCACATTAATTCATCCCCATACAACATCTTGCATATTTCACAGTCAAATCTAATTATTTGCACTTCATACTGCAACATAGTTATTAAATAAATATTTGGGGTAACTGAGAGGCAGATACTGCCAACTGAACTGTAAGGTACCATGGATTTAGAAATGCACTAAAATCCTTTACATCTATACCTGTGTTTACCATTTCTGCTAACACTCTTCATCCTTCCACATAAGTAATGATACTGAAGTGCCAAATCTACTAATATCAATTATTTACATTGAGAAGCAGTTGATGCAGATGAGGTGACCACAACATTTTAAGCCATGCATACGCCATTCATCTGGAGCATAGTAGCAGTCCCTATGAGCTGTTTATCACCTTAGTCTGCATACTTTTGGCACATCATTGGATAAACCCTAATGGCCAGGGTCATCAACTCTCTTACTAGTGGTAAGTGGGTGGGCCAGAAAATTGCCATAGCTGCTCAGAAAACATCTCTTTTAATAGGTTATAGGCAGAGTGCCTGCTACCTTATATTTTGTGGCATCATAGTTTTACCTCAGTAGAGACCACTGCTGCACCTTTACAGCTTACTACAGTTGATTGATGAATTTGCATTAGTTTCATATTATTTTCATCACTGTTATTACAGAATTATATTTCTGACATTTTGCACAGGGAAATCATTTTTTTATGATGGAATTTCAAAGTGATACTAAACATAACCCCCAAGGGGTGCATTCTGAGTTTTTCCTTGTGAATTTACTGATTGTCATGTTACACATTTATACTTAATTTATCAGAGATTTGTAATGTCAGACATTTTATACCATATTTGCAAAAGACCACCTATGGGACCACATCTCATTAATGATCTACACTTCTTACACAGATGTTGAGTTCAGATGGTAAACATAATTTTGTCCAATAAACTTCTAAGATGGAATTTAAAATGACACTTCAGGCATCACATCCCAAAACAACATAACAAGCATTGTGGAAGTCTTGCTTCAAATTATTACTACCAAAGTTATGATATCACATTCAATTCATTCAATTCCTTGTAGTTTTTGCGAAGTTCCACATTTATATGCAAAAACTGAAGAATGCCTTCCTTGAGGGCACATCTCATGAATGGCTACACCATCCTTGCACACTTCTTTCAAAAAAGCGTTATTTTGGACATGAAACAACATTGAAAAATCACTTATTAAGATACACTTATATGATGGCACATCCATCTCCACAATGTTGATCTATGAGCATTCTGATAGTGCTGTCCTAAATTATTACTGACTCATGAAGGTATGACTTTTCTAGCATGTTTACTGCTTCCTTGTTACTTGAAGAAAGTTCAGCATTTTTATACCAATGTTTGAAAATGTTTTTATAAATCTTATTAGATTGTATGATATAAACCCATAAGAAGAACATTTTTGAATGTCTGTCCCACAATATTAATAAATGTCAAAGTTGTAAATGAAGCTTGTTGGGTGAATATAATGATCACAATGTTACCGAAAGTCAACATGTATATAGCACATTTACAAACTGGCAAGTGTAGACAATAAATAATGAATGAAAATTAAAAAGGTAAGAGCAGAGGACCCCGGAAGATAAGCTCACCTCATGGACATCTAGATATCTTTAAACAATGCTATCCTGAAAAGTATATTTTTGGCTGGAATAATTACTCTCTATCTTATTCAGTGAATATCTTCTCTGTAAGAGGACCATTGACCTGGAATACTCTCCCAAATTAACTTAGACAGATAATCAAATCATCCAGCAATGTTAACCAACTTAAAAACCTGTTTTAAACAAGAAACAAAATGCTGCTGATCTGATAGTGTAATATAAATTGAAATTATTAAATGTTTTACTTCATGGTCCACACCTGGCAGAAATTGTATGAGTGCTTAATATGTGTTTTTCTTTACAAGCAGTTTTATGTACTAATGATATGGTATTTCCTTTAAGATGACCAAGCACACCTTTCTGATTGACTGTTCTGCACTGAAATTATGTTTTGAATAACTCTGTAAATAGGTCATAACTGAATAAGGGCCTTTGTTGTCCTAGTCATGCCCCTATTATAAATAAAAAAAATCACTTTGCACAGGAACTGCATGATTACAACTTTAACTAGAATTGTATAACAATACTTTAAAGTTCATGAAATAGATCTATAAGCTGAGTATTCTGAAGTCTGACCTAAATTGTTATTAACTATTAAAGTTGTGAATTTAAGTTTAAGTAGGCTGGAGTAAATTTCCATATGCTTTTACAAAGCTTAAATATTTCTACACTGAATTTTTCAATAACTCATCTAAGGGATCTTCATTTATGAGCTCCTGCATTGGCTTTGCACCACTCTCACTAACCACATTTAAGTTCAGTGCTCATCTTCTAAGGTCCTTGGCTCTCACCTCTTAAATTTATGTTCATTGTTCATTGTTTATTATCCAGTCACACCTCTTTTCCACTTCCCCATCTCGTGCACTATTGCTTATTTGTCAGGATCATCCCAATGGACCTACTTCTCAAATTTATGTTTGGCACTTGGTGTTTCTGGCTCAGCATCTCACATGCTGGACTCATATTCACTGTCCAATGTCCACAGACACCTCCTCTAACTTCTAAACTTTATATTCACCATTTTCCATGATCTTATTCCCAATCACCTCCTACATTAATGTTTAGTGTTTGTTATTTTGGATAACCCCTCCGTCTTCTAAATCTGTTCATAGTGATAATCTTTTAAAATACACAGGTTCCCACAACTCCAGGGTCTCAGTTTGATCCTGATACCTACATATTGTCTTTATTTAATTCTTACGTTCTCACATTGTCTGGATGTGTATATTGTGTGTACTCTGGTTTCCTCCCAACTCTCAAACCAGCTCTTTATTTGGCTATTCTAAATTTTCTCTGTATCTAGTCTTTGCATTGCCCTGCCCCTGCTGCTTGGGTCATGAGCAAAAAGTGGCAAGTGTATCATTCAGCTTACCAAGTTATTACATCTTCAACTTGTAAACCTTTGCAAAAAAGTCAAACGTGTTAAAGATGCAGTGCAGAAATTCCATCTTAGATTTTTATTGGCTAATATTTTAGTGGTCAGGCACAAATGGAGCAAGATAAAATAATATCTGTGCAATATTAATAAACATCCACCTACAGGCACTTTCCTGTTTATTAAATGCTACATGTGTTTGAGCTCTTCTAACATTCCTTTTATTACAGATGCATGTCACGCAGTAATTATGGGAAAGAAGGCATATACACGTACTGTTAAAAAAATACAAATCCAGTATAAAATGCACAATGTGCATCTGTTCATTGAGTTGCAAAAAGAAATCTAGAATTCAGTACATTACAGTGATATATATATATATATATATATATATATATATATTTGTAACAAAATAGTTAGTAATGAGCTATTTAAATGTTCCATTGGCTCATCACAACATAGCTTGCCTGGCATTTTAAACAGTTTTGCTGAGATGAAATATATACATATTTTCCGATGAGATACCTTGGCAATCATTGGTGTTGTTATAACACTTGCGCAGGTATAAAATTTAATTTGCTGAAACATTTTTTTTCCCATATACAGTTTTAGTTTACTTTTCTATATTGTTTATATTCAGTATTTAATTTTTCTCATTTTTTTTATTTATATTAGAAATCATATCCCTCTCTCTCTTTCTTTGCTTAAGAATTCTAGATAAAGCCTGAAATAATGGAGGGAAGGCCCAAAAGAATGGACAATGTTTAGATTTATTTATTTTTTTAACATTTGTTGACCGGGAATGTCCGACTAGGTTCCACAGAGCCTGTTTTCAGCGGAGGCCCGGGGAGAAATGCTCCAGATGCATGTCTTTGGAATGTGGGAGGAAACCGGAGTACCCGGAGGGTACACAGGGAGAACATGCAAACTCCACACAGAAGGCACCCCAGCCAAGAATCGAACCGGAGAACCTCTTGCTGTGAGGCGACAACGTTAACCGCTGCACCACTGTGCTGTCCACTTATTACTCTAATTCACTTAAAACATTAATTGAACAGTGGGTTTTGCTTCAATATGCATTTTCTTGAAGCATAAGAAATCTAAACTCTAATGTCTGGCATTATTAACTGAGCATAATCCTTAGTGATTTACCACAAAATAAAAAAAATATATAAATATATCAGGTAGAGGGCACAAATATGAATGTGAATCAGGGACATTAGCAAAATCTGAGACAGTTGAGAAGTATATTTGAAATACTTTCTTCCTATGTTTTACTTTCTATATGATTTTTGTTTGTGGGTTGGACTTGTACATTTATACTAAAATCTGTTACAAATGAATCAAGTTAAGGTAGGAACCTACAGCATTTGGGTTGATCTCTGATAAGTATAAAGCAGAATTCATGCACATGATAAAATAATACTGCCCACATTTATTATTATAGAGGGTCTTTTCTGCTGTATAATGCTAATTATCTTCTCTGTCGCCCTCTCTACTCCTATTATAGTACAATAGTCGACTGCAAATGCAAGTTAATACCCACCATTTGAACTACTTGTTTCTGGCTAACATGTCTTATCAAGAATTCCATTGCCAAGGACTCTGCTATAGGAATTACATCCTATTTGAATAATTTTTACAGATTTCTGTAGGACACCTACCACTACTCTATGGTCACATAATTTAGTACACACAAGATTGTGAAATACCTTTTCTTGATTGAAGATTAATAAATTGCCAAGTGTATTTTGATCAAAATTATTTCTGGTATCATTTTAGTTACTTTAGCCTTGGTTGAATTTTTTCTGTTTTATTTTCCTTCATTCTGAATTTGAAGCCAATTTACCTGAAACATCTGAAATAAATATTATCTTCTCCTAGCACTATTTCAATTATTTATTTATTTATTTATTTGCAGTTTGTTTTCCAGGATAGTTCATTGGGCTACAAGGAGCCTGCTTTCAATGGAGTCCTGGGGAGAAAAGCTCCGGAGAAATACAAATACATAGTACAGAAAAAGCATAACTCCATAATATACATTTCAGTTAAATGTTAAATACATATTTCGGATAGTACAAATCCATATCACACAATTCAAATAAACGTTACATAATACAGAAATAAAAAAAAAGAGATTTTCATTAGCAAAATGACATCAGGTTAATTCAATATGTAGTAATGTTTTTTTTAAGGCAATTACAATGAGGTAATTTTTTTAGTTGTTGGTTGAATACATCACAAAGGATGTAGAACTTTAGGAGGTAGTGACAGGCAACAAATAAGTTTAGAAAGTTAGGAAGAAAGTGTGGTCAGAATTAGGTTGGATGCGAGCAAGAGCATTTCCATTGTGAAGTAAGGTGTGAGTGCAGTGAGGTTTTAAACAAGGAAAGACTGTCGGTGGTGCAGATGAGAGAAGGGAGAGACTTCCAGAGGCGTGCAAGAGAGAAGGACATCAAGTGATTCTCAGCAGAATGTGTTGGTTTACGCAATTTAATTAGGTTTTAGGAATTGGATATTAGGAGTCTATCTGGCTTATGCATTTCAAAGGTATTTGCTAGGGAGGGGCAGAGACAGGTTATGAATGAGTTTGTGTGGTTGGATGAGCTGGGTATATGTGAGGAAGTTTGGCAATTCTAGCCAACTTAGTTGGTGAAGGGTATTACAGTGGTGGGAAGAGGTTCTATGACCTGCTGCAAATTTGGATATTTTGTGATAACAAGATGAGAGTTTTGTTTTGAGGGAAGATTGTAGTCTGGTTAGGATAGATGCACCATATAAAAGGGATGGGATGAGGTATGTATTGGCTAATGTAATCCTGGTGTTGGGAGAGATAAAGCGACTATGGCGGTAAAGCATACATAATTTTTTATGTTTTTTTTATATTTCCTTGCAGATGCTTGTCAAATTTCAGTTGATTGTCGATGATAATTCCTAGTAATTTTGTGACAGAGACTAGTTCTAGGGGGGGTATTATTTTTTCTGGTAATTATGAAGGATTGTTTGTCTAGGGAAGAGGTTTTGGATGCATTGAATAACATAAGTTTTGTTTTGGTTGCATTAAGGGCTAGATGGTTGTTTAGCATACACTGTTCGCTGGAAGAGAAGATGGCCTGTGTTAGATTATTAAGAGTTGTGATGGAAGTGGAGGAACAGATTATAGTAGAATGAGCGGCATATGATTTTTTCCCATTTCTTTTTCTTCTTAATGTTGTTTTCTCTAGTTTCCATAAAATATGTTTATTAATTATCCTACCTTTATACATATATTGAGCTCCCTAATCCTACAGTGCATGATATTTAATGTATCTCAAACTAGACCCCTGCATATTTCATCTGTTTTTAGGTTAGAGTAATGTTTTCCACTGACTTCAGTGGGGTACATTAATTTCCTAAAGTACATACGAAATAGTGCTTTATGTAGTTTATGAAGGTTTTAATAGACATAATGCTTTTTATTTTTTTATTCATTCAAATATGAATAAATTTCATTTCTTGGTGAATTAGGGGTGGAAATCTTGCTTATTTTAGGGGAACTGTCCATGTATATTTTGTGAGTGCAGTGTGTAAAGTTACTTAGTTTTTACAATGAAGTAAATGGGAACTATGGTTCATGTCTTCATTATTGCTTATTAAAGTTTATTAAACTAAGTGTAGATTTAAGTTTGGGGGTGTTTAAGTAGGCTAGGGTGTTTTGAGAGGGTGTATGTCTATCTGTTTTCATATGCAATTTGAATATGTAATTTAGGTTTTAGTGAGGAGAATAAATATGCTGAGTTTAGAAGAATTTTTGTTGGACTGATGACATTCTAGATAGTACACCGACCCAAGACATGCTATAGCAACCTTCTGTGCAAACCTGCATGTTTGATTATGTTTAAATGATGATTAACTTTAAATAAATACTAGTCATATGTCCTTAGCTCCCACATACGCCATAGCAGCTTTCTGTGCATATCTCTTAAGGTTTTGCTGTGATAAGAATTGAAGAATTAATAAACAGAATGTCCCGGCCCCCACACAGAGGTTTGATTATGGTGAATGTTAAAAGAAATAATGAACACACTCTCCTCAGTCCCCATATGAGATATAATGTCCTTCTGCACATTTTTGAGTACTGCTGGTTCTAGACAAGTTGGGGTTCAGATCAAAAGTTGAAGATGTTTTTTTTTCCCCCACTAAGCCTGTGTCATAATCACAACTGAAGAGTGGGGCCACAAGTCTTTCAGATACTGCAAGGGTCTAAATACCCTGTGTTGCATTTTATGCTTTATTTTTGAAAGATAATTTCTTGTTAATAACTCTTTTTACTACTTCCCAAAAGAGTTATGTATGGGATCCACAGTATGGTGCGAGTCCACAGAGAAAATTGGAGATATTGAGGATATTATTTTACACACACACACACAAACACACACACACACACACACACACACACACACACACACACACACACACACACACACACACACACACACACACACACACACACTCTGACAATGCACACTTCTATCCATCCAACCATCCCTCCACCCATTTACTGCTAAGTTACATTTAAGTCTGATAGTGACTCTGTGAACAACATAAGCCATTCACTGACTTTATTAGATAAGTAGAGAAAGAAAATAGATTGCCAGGCCTTTCTTCTATGTCACATGCACACACTGCAAACATGCACACACTCACAAATACACACACACACACACACACACACACACACACACACACACACACACACACACACACACACACACACACACACATACAGACACACAGAAATTAAAGTTACCAGTTCACCTACTTCATGTCTTTGAGGTGTAGGAAGAAATCTGATTACCTGGGAAAAACCCAAGATAACATGGGGAAGAAATGCACAGAGGGTACCCCAGCTGAAAACTGAGTTAGAGAATCTTTCTCTATGAGGTGCGGGCAAATTAGGTGACTGCTTAGGTGAGGCAAATCATAGTAAGTTTACTCACTTTCATCCACAGATTGAAAGCATACCCAACTTTATAACCATTTTGTTGACTGTGTGCACCTCACATGTCTTAGTGTAATACACAACTGGCCAGAGTTACTTCACACAAATACACATTAGCCTAAAAAAATTGTTTAACTTAAGTGAATGATGGCAGGGTCAACAATTTTCAACAACAGGCCTTGTGCACAGCAATTATAACCAGGCAGTAGACTGTGTACACCTCAGATGTTTGCAAGCAAAAAATAAATATATAAAAAATAATTTCAACTCTGTTTTACAAAAAAATACAGTATGTAGGCATAGTAAAGCATTCACCTGTTAACTAAATATACATTAGTCATGCAAAGCCAGTATAATGACTGTTTTATTTAAGCAGCTTGCAGCAGGAGCAGACCCGGTATGCAATTACAATAACTTTTTTGAGTGTGTACAACTCATATGTCTGTCCCTAATAAATAAATGTCCACATTCATTAATTTCATTAATTTCAACAATGTTTTATAAAGAACACACACTAACCTGTCATTTATAAAGCATTCCAACTTAGTCCAGACAAATACACATTAGTGCTGTAGTCTACTGTTTGTAATATCAGGTTGCCTGCCTTGATAATAAAAAAAGAAAAAAACTTACCTGCTAATATGCAGACCATCTTGAGTGAGTTATACTATGAATATATCATTCTCTTGCAGATGTTTATGATTCCACAAGCTGTGAACTCTTGCTGCTGTTTCTGTTTTATCTGCTAACAGGATGCATGGTCTAGATTTTGGATGGGGCAGAGCAGAAAGCATGGACATTGGAAGGTATGTAGGACTTTCCATATAGGGAACCACATATGTGGCTGCTTTGAACAGGAGTGCCATAACAACAGCATTTTTTTTCTTGGAGAAAAATATAAAGAATTCAGACAACCATCACTAGGTGAATGACTTTCTAGGTGACAGCCTAGTTCACCTTTGGTTCATGTCAGCCATGTAGAAGAGCCATGGAAGAAATTGAATGAGCAAGAAATGTAAGCAGTAGAGTGTTATAAGCATATAACTTTCCAGTTAAACAAATATTATGACTTGGATTCATAGATACGCCCTGCAGAATACTGATTTTCAAGGAGGTTGTTGTACAAAGATCTGCAGACCCAATCAGACATATATTAGGTATTGAACAGCATTTACAAGTCATGTAAAAGACTATATAATTAAAATGGGATGTAGCACTAACAGCAGAAGCAAGGACAGGTTGCTGTATCACTAGAGCAGTGCTACACTAAGGTTTATGACAGAAGTTGTGGATGTCACACTGAAGGCAGGCTAGTGCAGCTGAGTCAATGTTTGCTCATGTGCAGTGAGGCCCTGCAAAGTTGTGTCTTGAGCATAAGAAAGACAACATAGTGGTTAATAGACAGTGCATTATAAGTGTATACTGTTGGTGTCAACAGAGAGAGAGAGAGAGAGAGAGAGAGAGAGAGAAGAAAAGGGAAGTGCAACAAGTAGAAGTAAACATACAACCATAAGACATGAAAGGTGGATGGTGGAGCAGGAAGGATATTTTTTGGCAGGAAAAGAGCCCCTTTTTTCAGTCTTGCAAAATACAAATATTGTATTTATTTATTTTACATTTGTTTACCAGGAAAGAGAGATTATACAAAACTTATAGAAGAAATTATACAAAGGTTATACAAGAGCATTTGTATTATACAATCATCTAATGTAATTCCTCATTGCAGTGTAGACATTGTAGTTTCTCAAAGCTGAGTAAGGGATTGTGGGGGGAAATTGGATAGACAAATATGAGGTTAGAGATCGTCTAGACATGAGAGAGAGAGAGAGAGAGAGAGAGAGAGAGAATGAATAGATTATGAGGTGGTCAGGGAAGAAGAAAAAATCTGACCAGAAACTATTAAAACTGGTTAGCCTGGAGTACTACAGCAGCAAAGCTAGGTGTCATTAACATAATTTTTAAGAATCTTTTTGAATTGCTTGGTATTTATGTTGATTCTGATGCTGTGAGGTAGTGAATTGCACCTTGTTGCTACATGATATAGGGAGTCCCCTGCCTTATTAGTGGATTTGAACACTTGTAGTAGAGATTTATTTGCTGACCGAAGACTTCAATTTGTGGTACAGGGCTGGAGAATATTTAAAAGGTCAGGTTTTTTTCAGGTTGATATACCAGTTAGTGTGCTAAGGTTAGTTGGTTATAGGATAGAAGTTGTGGGAGTTCTAACCAGGAGAGTTTCTTTAAGGAATGACAGTGGTGGGTATAACATGGGTAGTCAGTTGCAAATTTACTATTTTATTGTAGCATGTTTCAATACAGACATGTTTCAAATAGAAGCAGTATATACAAAAATTGTGGGAAGGAGACTGGATGGATTTAGATACAGACTATGTGTACAAGTGGTAATATGAAAAGGTTGGACAATGAGCAAGAAACAAGGAATGACAAATAAAGGAGGGAGACTATCAGGATTAGTATAGAATAGGATCCTACCATGATTGGATTCCAGGCTGTCTCAGAAGGCAACAAACCCAGGCTCTTTTGAAATTAGTAGCTCTCCCCTTAGATTGCTAAAACGTAAGTTACCACCTATTTCATAACTAACTGCATAGTGCACACTGCAACTCTTAGGATTGTAGCCCATTTTTTCCATCTTACCTGTAAGATCTGCAACATCTGATCCAAGACCACCAATCACTGGAAAGCCCATATTCTGCCTGTCAGTAGTCATCTTGGGATTAGTGCTTCTGTTTTGCTCTTGATGGCAGATGGAGCACAGGAACATGATTTCATGGAGACTGCTGATTACCAGAAAGCTTGATAACTGCTTTATAGGTGCTAGCTTGCAATTTGTGCTTATATTTTGCTCCTGGTGAGAGAAGTAGTAGAGGGCATTGCTTCCTGACTGTCTCTGATTGAGCAGGAACTATATGTGTGTGACCTTCCTGACTCATCTGGTAGATATTCAAGGCATCTATCAGGAAAAGGCTACAACAAGCTTACAGACCTCTGTACCATCTGGGACAACACTATTGATCACCAAACAGCCTGTGGTGTGCTTTACAGCTTGGGCTTGGTGCTACTGTTTTGCTTGTGGTGAGAGAAGCAGCAAAGGGGCATTGTACCCCAGCCAGATGAAGCTGTGGTGAGACCAGCACTAGTAGTCACCAGGTAGTAGCCAATTAGGTGAATCTCCACTAGTCATCATTGCTGACAAAAGTTATTTTTTTTCTTTCCAGTAAGTATTGATTGATTTACTACTGTCTAATCTAAGTTTAGATTATCTCCCTAAATACTTCATCCATAGGTCATCAGGTCCTCCTTTTTTAGTTTCCCTCAAGTATTTGACTATGCCCTGTATAGATGCAGCTACCTTGAGTTGACATTTTTCCTCTAAAAGCACCCTTTACATTTAACCAATACCAAGTTATACATAGGACAACTCGTCTGCAGTGACAAGCACTGCCCCCAGAGTTGCATACCAGATACTACTGACTTTACTTTGTATTCTCACTGCAGCCTTCTAATTTGTAAAGAAGGGCATGTTGCCATGGATACAAAGTTTTACACTATCTTCATTACCAGCTTGATGGATAAAGGGTAGTGAGGCAATGTAGAATTACCTCATGTTTCCTAACAACCAGCTAATTCTCAAACAAACTGATAAGATATATGATAGACGTAGTTACACAATGTCACTGGAGGCAAAGCTCTCACATAAAAGCACTTTTAATGTCAATCGGTTTGTCAGCAGTACACATGCTGCGCCCATCCCTAACACATACTACAAAGCAGACACATAGACCCACATATCCTAAGGCAATTAAATGTAACCTTCCTAAACCCCAAATATGTCCTAGATGAAGTACACATAACAAATGCCCTTAATAGCATTGAATGCAATCTTGCAAAACAACACCAACAGCCACATCTCATGGGGCCTCTACTTCTAAGCCTATAAGCTACTACACAATCCAACATTCTTGTTATTGGAGACTCCATTTTGAGGCACATAATGTTCATCTCAGTAGGCTGAGTAAAGGAGAAAGTCACTGTCATTTGCTTATCAGGGGTCAGAACCACAGAATGCGGGGGGGAGGGGAGTCCCCCACTTTTGCAGATCACCTCTGTCCCTTTCGTTTTCTCCCGGCTGTTTTTTCATTTTCCCACGATGACATCGGCACATTTCCGGCTGTTATTTGCGCAAGCGGGATATTCAGAAGCTGTTAGCATCAGCGCATTTCCGGCTGTTATTCAGAAGCTGTTACAAGTGGGAGTTGCAGAATGGAGTTTGTTTGCTACAGAGTGAGTACACTAATTGCAGAGTGGAGCAGCAGGGAAACTGCTGGTGTGTGTGTAATTGCAGAGTGGAGCAGCTGGTGTGTGTATAATTGCAGAGTGGAGCAGTAGGGGAACTGCTGGTGTGCGTGTAATTGCAGAGTGGAGCAGCAGGGGAACTGCTGGTGTGTGTGTGTAATTGCAGAGTGGAGCAGCTGGTGTGTGTGTAATTGCAGAGTGGAGCAGCAGGGGAACTGCTGGTATGTGTGTAATTGCAGAGTGGAGCTGCTGGTGTGTGTGTAATTGCAGAGTGGAGCAGCAGGGGAACTGCTGGTGTGTGTGTAATTGCAGAGTGGAGCAGCAGGAGAACTGCTGGTGTGTGTGTAATTGCAGAGTGGAGCTGCTGGTTTGTGTGTGTAATTGCAGAGTGGAGCAGCAGGGGAATTGGTGTGTGTGTGTGTGTGTGTGTGTGTGTGTGTGTGTGTGTGTGTGTGTGTGTGTGTGTGTGAAAATGCCCCCAGCAGGGTATGTGTCCCTATTTTGGGGCTGTATTCCCCCATTATTGGCTTTGTTCTGTATTTTTGCGCTAAGAGGTTGAGAGCTGTGGTGAGAAGTGAGAACTGAATTCATTAAATGATATGATAGCCATTTAAGTTTATCTTCCTGTCTTTCAAGAAACTGCTGGTTTACTTCAGTGCTATGTTGCTCTGACTATAGGTCATAGTGTTCTGGGTTCAAGACTTGGCAGTAAAATGCATGGTGGTAGCAATGTTTTATGCAAGCAACTTACCAAAATTATATTTCTAAGGTTATAAAATCTGTATTTGAAATGTGTCCCTATTTTGGGGCTGTATTCCCCCATTATTGTCTTTGTTCTGTATTTTTGTGCTAAGAGGTTGAGAGCTATGGTGATAAGTGAGAACTGAATTCACTAAATGATATGATAGCCATTTAAGTTTGTCTTCCTGTCTTTCAAGAAAGTGCTGGTTTAGTTTAGTGGTATATTGCTCTGACTGTAGTGCACAGTGATTTGGGTTCAAAACTTGGCAGTTAAATGCATGATGATAATCTTTTATGCAAGCAACTTTCCAAAATTATACACACAATGTTTAAAATATCCCTGGTGTTTGGCCTTTTGCCCCCCCCCCCCTTGAAAATAAGTTCAAGAAGCTGTGCAACATGCCTATAGCTTACACTACTGTGATTCTGTATTTATATATTGTGTGTAGAAGTAGACTGTTATCATGGAAATGTTCTGAATAGGGCAGTTTTGTCATTATTGGTGCATGCATTTTGCTTCATTGCCTACTGGAAAAATGTTCAAACAATAAATTTAAAATGCAGTTGTGTGTGGAAGTAGACTGTTATCATGAAAATGTTCTGAATACAGCAGTTTTGTCATTATTGGTGCATGCATTTTGCTTCATTGCCTACTGGAAAAATGTTCAAACAATAAATTTAAAATACAGTTATGTGTGGAAGTAGACCTTTATGATGGAAATGTTCTGAATAGGGCAGTTTTGTCATTATTGGTTAATGCATTTTTGTTCCATTGCCTACTGGAAAAATGTTTAAACAATACATTTAAAATGCACTCTAACCTAAGTCTAACAAGTGTGCTATATTATACAAGGAATATAATTTAATACAATCAGGAAGGTCAATCAAGGAATGCATACATGTATGCATGGCCCTAAAATAATGTGTTTGAAAACAGCCCAGAAGAAAGTGTGAAAAGCTCAAAATCATGGGCAAATGTTAAGCTTCACTCTTGTTACCAAAGCAATGGATGAAGGTAAAACAGCTCACACCACATTACCTTGACCTGGCCAAGCCTTTTGACACAATCCCCTACTCAGGTGTAGTACAAAAGATGAATAATGTATAGGCAAACACTTACATCTCCAGTTGCATTGCTAACTTGGCTCACAGGATGCAAAAGATCAAAACAGGGGAAGAGACCAGTCACCAGTGGAGTCCCCCAGGGTTCGGTGCTGAGACTTTTTCTGTTTTGTATATATATCTCAAAAGTAAAAGGAAATACCAAAGAGCTTTGGCCAGCTAAATTTGAGATGACTGCAAACTAGGAGAAGTTATTGAATCCCAAAATTACTTAACCATCATGCAGGAAGGTCTGTCCCAAATAATAACTGGTGTAAAAATCATGACAATGCCCTCTGAGAACTGATATAGTTGTTTGGCATTTGGGAACTGTGTACAGTGACCTACCTTTTGACCAACATGTGCCCAGAGTCATAAAGCCTTGCTATATAGCACAGCTTATAAACAAATTGATTGTGACTAGATCTAGAGGTGTTGTTGTCCCCTTTATAAAGCTCTCATTATGTCAATAATTTTGTATAATGCCCACTTTGGCATGTATCTGTCCAGCCCCATGAAACAATTGGAATACCTTCAGAGATACCTTACTAAAAAGATACAAGTCCTAAACAACAGGTCTTGCATGGACCACCTCAAAGATTTATTACTATACTCAGTATCCTACAGAGTACTTAGAGGTGACATGTCTGGCATGCAAAGCATCTTCCAACATAATACATATGGACTTCCTGAACATCAGCAAGTCAAATGGCATCATAAATATGCAGTCCAGGTATCTAAACTGAATGTTGTGGAGAGATGGATATATATCACAGAGGCTACCACTGTTCCAGAACAGACTATCCATAAAAATAAAGCAAAGCTCATCCATCCATATTCAAATGCAACTTGGATCTAAGGATGGGTAATAGAAAATGTACTCCAGGATTTCACCTCATGCCACTAATGGATAGAGGCAGTTCCTAAATGCTGCATCCATTACATGGCCCCCCTCAAATTATCTATGTTAGGATCACAGTTGTTCTCACTAGGGCTAATATACAATTATCAGCCATGGGGATAGCTAAGACCAATCAGAAAATGTTAATTCAAGCACCAAAAGGGAATTGGCTAAGCTTAAAATGTCCTCCAAGTAAACCTATGTTGTGGTAGCAAATAGTTATAAAAAAATTACCCTTTTTAGTTCACTAGGTACTCCTGTCACCCTCTGCCCCCCCCAAGTCTTTAACAGCTTCCGGCACCTATGGTCAGAACCCACCACATTATATACACACTCAGGTCACTGGACCACAAGTACCAGTATGACTCAATCATAGTCCATGTTGGTGTAAATGATTGGAGATGTACCTCCCTAAACTATATGAAGGTAGACATCATGGAGCTTTTGGAATATGTATCCCAGGCTGGTATAAGCCTTGAACTGAGCAACATTCTACCTTCTCCAAGTATGATGTCACAATATGAACAGAAGATGTCTAACGTTAATAACTGGCTTAGTTTCTGATGTCACTCTAAGGGGCTGCAATATTTGTCAGCATGGAAAGAAATGGTCAAGACACCATGCTGCTTTGCTGGGGATTGTCTGCACCTATCTCCTTTAGGCTTTCAAATATCAGCTAAAACATCGTCCTCCTCATAGTGGCTTTTTAGGCAATGCCAAAGTGAAAATAGTTCAAACATAGTAAATCAAAACCAAGAAAATCTAAAGGTGTTACTGCTCAATGCTAGGAATCTAAACAAAAAACTCCACTCCCTATGAGTTCTTCTAACCTTAAAGAATGATTATATCTGTGCAATCACTGTGGAATGGTTTAGAGACACAGAGAGCATCCCAGCAGAGCAAAGGTATAATGTATTCAACATTTATACTAGCTACTACACAGACAGATTAAAGGAGGAAGTGTCTCAGTTTACATGAACAATAAAATACCTGGTCAAACATGACAATGCCCTTAAGCATCGCCATGTTCAAATCACTATAGGCAAAATCCCATACCACATCCTTGCAAGCTATAGGTCCCTGTCTATGACCCAGGAAACTTATAAAATATATTTAAGCTTACTGAAAACATTCACCATCCAACCCAGTGTCATATTTATGGGCAAGATTTATTACCCCACTATTAATTGGGAATCATATATAACACCCAACGTGCAAGCATAGAGATTCCTGGATTTTGTAAACACAAACACCCTGGACCAAACTGCCAATATGCCAGCCAGGGGCACAAACATAATGGATCTGGTCCTCACTAGTATGGGAGAGTGCTGCACACCCTCTAATGTAACATACTCATTGGCATATTTAAACCACAAAATGGTCTCTTTTGAAGTAACAATAAAACCTGGAACCCCAGCTAACCCTGGAATGGTCAGAAAATGCAGTAAGGTTAACTTCCTACTATTAAGTTAGAACCTGCAAAATTTCAATTTCCCTAAATCCTGAAAACACTGCTGTTTCCACCAAACTGTTCACAGAAACCCTACACATGCATGTTAATAGCAGCATAGAAGCAGCTGTACCTACCAGGAATAAGAACAGAACTAACTCAGAAAACAAGCCCCCCTGGTAGAATTACATCATCAATAAGCGGCATAACAGAAGGAAGAAAATAATGGCAAAACTTAGGGGTGTAGCACCCAGCAGGGTAAAAGCACTCTCGTCAAACTAAGGAAACAACCAAGAGACTAAATAAAGTCAACAAAGCCAAATCTGAGGTAAATTAGGCCTCCCAGGCCAGGGACAACTACAAGGCTTTCTTTAGCTATGTCAGCAACCTCAAAGGCAATACACAATTGTGTGCAGAGCTCACTGTTAATGGAGCCACCTATACTGAGACAAAAGAGATAGCAAACCAACTGCTAGACAAGTTCAGCTCTAACTTTACCCCTCTCTCCCCCTCAGCCTTCCCTCAGGAAATACCATGAAATATATCTCCCCTACTGTCACTAGGGAACAGGTGATTATTGCTCTCTCTAAAGCCAAGAATACTACATTAGTGGGCCAAGACAATATCCCAAGCTGCCTTCTAAATAGCATGAAATATGACCTATCATACTGTCTGGAATAACTATTGAACCATAGCCTCCAAATTGGCCTTATGCCTCACAAACAGAGAACAGCAACCATTATCCCTCTGCACAAGATGGGCCATCTACAGACTCTGGAGACTACAGACCCCATAAATCTCACTAGTCTGATATGCAAAATCATGGAAAGAATTATCATGCAGATGATCAATAATAACATAGGAAACCTCCAGGCACTGGACCAAACCCAGTTTGGTTTTGTGTAGGACAAGTCATGCCCACTCATCCTGGTGGAGTTCTTTGAGAAGGTCAGCAAAGCAATGGACAAGGGCAAAATATTTCACATTGCCTACCTTGACCTGGCCAAGGCATATGAGCCAATAGCCCACTTGGGCAATGTTGACAAACTCAAGAGTTTAGGTATAAACCTTTATGTCACCCACTGGATAGCCACTGGCAAAAAGACAGGGTCCAGGAAGATAGAATTGGGGAGTCCACTTCCACAAACAGGCCTGTCACAACTGAAGTCCCTCAAAGATCAGTCCTGGAACTGCACCTTTTTGGCATCTACTTCTTTGAAGTCAAGACCAACATCAATGGCCTCTGGCTGGCCAGATATGCACACAGTTAGAAATTAGGAGCAGCCATAAAATCCCCGACCAATACTAATGTTCTCCAGGAAGGACTGATACAAATGACTTGTGTTAGAGCCATGAACTAATACTAAATGCCAAGAAATACATAATAGTATCCTTCAGGGAAATCATCCACCCCTACTATCATATTGACAATATGACCCTAACAGTTGACCCATAAGACCTGTAAAGAAGCCTTTAACTATCAAATGTCTATAGCTGTGAAGAAATAATTCTATGTTGCTCAACTTACAAGTAAACGTATGGAATCTAGTTCCAATGAAGTCATTATTCCACTGTATTTGGCATTCATCAGACATATCACTGAGTACAATGCACCCTTTGATATGTACCTAACCAGACACATCAAACAGTTACAATGTCCACAGAGGTTCCTCCCTAAAAGAATACAGGTATAAGTAAATGTCCTATGCAGACCACTTCAAATCCCTGTGTATTCTACAGGCTATCACTTCTTTGGAAAGGCTCCACATCCATGTGGACCTGAGTTCCTCCCTACTCAATTCAACTGCAAGTTAGACAGCTGGATGAGGAATAGGAAATTCATCCCTGGTTTGGCACATATGTCTCTAAATGTGTGATCTCCCAGGCCCCTGCTTACACTTTTTAAGGGTACTAGAACTTGTCAGAGATTTGGGGTCCATGTTTAGTATTAAAAAGGCCTCAGTGGTCATTAGCCTACTGCACAGCTATGAACCTAAGAATCTATCACTCATGGATGGATAAGGTTATAGGGTACTTGCTCCCCTGGTGACCTGATGCTGAGGCCTGTCCATTACTTGACTTTGCAATAAGTACCAGAAGGCATTCTAAGTTTGTGATGTGAGCATCCAGTTGCTGGTATGCCTCATCAGTCACTAGTCTCCACAGCTGACATCTGAAGACCAGGGCAGACTCCTCCGGTTCATCTTCAGATGTGTATCCTCCATCACCTCTTAGAAAGTGGCCATGGAGGGTACTAGTGACCCCTCCAGATCATCTTTAGCAGGGAAACCATCATCCCACATCTGAGAGGCAAACCTTACAGCCACTGGTAACCCAGTGCAAGAGACAACAGCTAGCGCAGCTGAGGGTGACTGTAGCTCACCCCTCCAGTTCCACAAGTGAACCAGCAGAAGGGTGACACAACGGGAAAATGACAAGTATTCTACAAACAAAGTTGTAGTTGTACAGTGGACAAATACAGACATCATGCATGCCCCTCTCCAGCATCCAGCCATGTTCAGCTGTTCCTCCTTCACCACTGGAAAACAAAGTATGGACTTCTAAGTATACACATACAACAGCTAAGATATGGAGCATAATACTACAGAATAAATGCATACAGTATATTTCAAGCTGTGTCTCCTGAACCTCTACCTCCTACTAATGAAGCGGTTCTAGGTTGCCCCACAGCAGATCACTGTACAGATGCTGGCACTTCTCACCAGAAGGGGAGACATCAATGGCATCACTCATTATCTCAGCAATGCATCCACTTTTTGCAATGGGCCATCACATGTGTGCAGCAAATGCTCCCTAACATTCCCATGCAAACTGAACAGGAAAGCCATACTCTCTATGGCACACCATGCTGGACTCTTGCATTCCACAATGCCTAAAATAGCTATGAACACTCATTCAGGTCCATTTGACAAGCAAAATGGTAGCACAATCACATCTCATGCAGTATAGGACTGCACCACTGTGTCACTGCATATCTGCATCACTGTGTCACTGCATATCTGCAGTACTGCACGGTGGCAATAATAATGGATATAATGCTGTACTGTGGTTCTATAGCCATGCGCATGCCATACACATGAACATAATGTTCAAATGCTTCAATGTCAGTATGATGTGCACATCAGGTTCCAGCATGTTTGGGTACCACTTGCACACCTACAGCAATTCAAAGACAGTGCAGCTAACTAGCTTTATTTATTTATTTACATTTGTTGACCGGGAGTGTCCGACTAGACGTAGGTCCATTTTCAGCGGAGAAAAGCTCCACAGTTAAAATAAACGTACAGTAGTTATTTTGGATTACATAGCAATTAACAATTTAACATAGCAATTACTTACAACATATTTACAGATGAAGAACATAGTACATCAGTAGACAACTAGAATCTTTATCTGTGAAGTACATAACAAACATTAACAAATGTTACAATAAGAAGTTCCTGCTGTATAATAAGTACTAGGCTTATGAGCATCTGAGCTTGCTATAATCAAGGTAGTTAGTGGAGTGGAAAGAAAGGTAGTGGTTGGATGGGGTGGGTGATATTAGAGTGGGAGTTGCAAGGGCATAGCCAGCATGTTTTTAGGTGTGCTTTTAGTAAAATTTTGAAGTGGGTGCATGATGGTATGGAGGTAATTGTGGGTGGAAGGGAGTTCCATAATTTGGCTATGGTGCAAGAGAATAGTGCTTCACCAGCAGAGTTATTGGCTTTAGTGATCTGCAAGTGATTTTTGTTGCTGGATCTTAATGGTCTGGTGGTGTGATAGGGTTGGCGTAGATTCTGGAGGGATGGGACATTTAGTGGATGGTTTACTAGTTTGTGGGTGAGTGAGAGTTGATATCACTGAAGGAGGTGAAGGAGTTCAAGCCAGCCCAGTTCAGCAAGTGAGAGACAGTGGTGACTACGGTAGGATGCCCCTGTGGCGAATTTGGTGATTTTGTTGTAGCAGGTCTCTAGCTTGTTTAGATTGCATTGCCTTAGGTTGGTATATATTGGAGAGGCATAAAGTAGGGTGGAGATAAGGTGGGAATTTGCTATTGAAATCTTTGCTGCTTTGGTGAGAAGTTGCTTATTTCTGTATAACGCTCCTAGTTTTTTGTGGACTTTTTTTATGGTCATGGATATGTGAGTGTCAAATTTTAGTTTATTGTCTATTTCCACTCCTAGCAATTTGGTGTGTTCAGTTGAGTATATAGTGGTGTTGTCTTTTGCTGTAATGTTAAAGTGAGAGTTGTTTTGAGTATGTTTTGTGGGTTGGAAGATGAGTAGTTTAGTTTTGTTTGGGTTGAGTATTAATTGGGCATCGGATAACCAAGTTTCAACAGAGGAAAAGGCTTCCTGTGTGACTTTTTGCAGTTTGGATAGGGACTGGGCTGAGCAGATGATGGTCGAGTTATCTGCGTATTGTATGAGTGTGCCATGTGTGGTGGCAGAGGCTAGATTATTTGTGAAAACAGAGAAGAGTAGGGGTCCAAGGATGGATCCCCTATGGATGGGGAACTCCTATGGAGACAGGTAGTTGGGGAGATATGTCATTCTGCCATACAATGGATTGGTGGCGGTCAGACAGGTAACTCTGAAACCAGTTGGTGACTGATTGTGAGAAGGATAGGTTATTGAGGACAGAGATAAGTTGTTTGTGTGGGACCATGTCAAATTCTTTAGATAGGTCTAGGAAAGTAGCAGAGGATAGATAGCCATTGTTTTTATGCTGAAGGATAGTGTTAGTAAAGGAGAGTAAGGCAGTGGTGGTGCTATGGTTTGGTCAGAAACCATGCTGAGTATTGGAAAGGAGGTTGTTAGTAAGGAGGTAGTCTGAGACCTGAGAGTGTATGCATCTCTCTAGTATTTTGGAGAGTGGAGAGAGAATAGCTATGGGGTGGTAACTGGTTAGTTCTGTGGAGGGTCCGCCTTTGTGGAGGGGAATTATATGTGATACTTTCCACAGTGTGGGAATGTAACTTTCTGACAGAGATCGGTTAATCAAGATGGATACTGGGTAGGCCAGAGCATCAGCTGCGATTTGTAGGTATTCACTTGGGAGGTTGTCTGCTGCTAATTTGTGGGTTTAAGTTTAGTCAAGAGTTTTTTATGTTGGAGGTAGGTACAGGAGAAAAAGAGAAGGCAGTGGGGAGATTACTAGTTGAAGGTGTGGGTTGGAGGGGAGGGGATTGTGTTGTTTAGCTAGTGATAGTATGGTTTGGGTCAAGTGTGTGTTGAATGAGCTAGCAATATTTTCTGGGGAGTGAGGGATGTTAGAAGGGATGTTGGAAGAGATGGGGAGGGGGGGCTGAGATCTAACTGTAATAAGCTGATCACTGCTATGAAGTAATTGACTTATTATAGTAAGTTTTTTTATACAGACTTTAAAAGCCGGTATTGCATTTGTGGCCAAACCTGACCACTGTAGCACTCCATCTGCAGTCTAAACTATAGCAAACAGCTTGCTATTTTGGAGCAAGCAGTTTGCTGCAGATCAAAAGTAAAAAAAAGAAAAAAAAACACTCTTTTTTTTTAACTAAAACCTGAGCACTGTAGCATTCTATGCAGGCAGGATATAAACTGTACTAACCATTTGCAAATGTAGCAAACTACTTGCTACAAATGGAGCAAACATCTGTAGCAAGCAGTTTTCTACGCTCTATGTAGGCAGGGTGTAAGATGTAGCAACTATTTACTGCTTTTGTAGAAAGCAATTTGCTACAGTTTAAAAACAGAAGTGATTTCTTTTTAACAAAATGTGTGAAAGGAGGTGCAGAATACAGAAATGGGACCTGAATGGCTTGGGCAGGAGGGTGGGGCACGTGTGCATCTGGCCACCTGGTTGATGTTCCAGTAGAAGAATGGCCTTTTTTAAACTCTTCAATGGAAGAGATGGGGAGGGGGGGGGTGAGATCTAACTGTAATAAGCCGATCACTGCAATGAAGTAATCAACTTATTATAGTAAGTTTTTTTTTTTTTTTTGGAGGAGTGGGGCATTGGTTTGTGGTACTAACACAGGGAGCTAGTAGAGTCAGCTATGCTTCTGTTTATGGGTATACTAATTTCTGATGTACAGCTTGGCCAGTCCATGCACTGCCCTTTATAGCCTGGATGTGCACGTACATGCATTTCACCTGCCGGTGTTACCGTTGCTGCTTGTTCCTCCTCCTCTTATTGTCAACACTGCCTTTCTACTGCTGTTACAACTAGTTTGGGAGGCCTTTCATGGTATTTACCATTCACTCTATCTGTTTATATAATGCCACGTTGTGCAGCATTGCACACAACAAAACTCTTCCTCCATATATCTGGACTATATCTTGGTGTATCTAGATAATGGAAACACCACTTCTGTAGACCAAATAAACTATCCACTGTATTTTACATTTGTGAATATGCTCCATAACATGCTATTTTCTGCATGGTCTGTGGGTTGCAGATAGAGTTATCAGTTAGGTCTCTACAGCATATCAAATATTACTTGCAACACATAAGAAACATGTGGTCTGATCCCCATTTTATGGGAACATATCTGTGTAGCTATATTGATCTAGAATTTTATACACCTACCAGCCAGATGATGCTGTAGGAAATTCCCTAGCAGGAACCTTTGGTTTATGTTGGCCATGTATCAAATGCATGAATCATGTAACCTGTCTTGGTGGCACACAGTCTTGTTATAAATAATTTTCTGGGCATTACAGACCACCTAGTGGTTTATAGAGTAGAAGCCCTTCTTGTTAATGTGTCTCAGGCCCTCTGGACCAGATGGGACCTTGACAGCAATATGTATGCAGTCCAAGGCTACCTTGACCTCAGGGACATGGCCTATGTCTTCTGTGTAGTCTTGGGAAACCAGATATGCTCCTCTATATGCTGATGCTGGCACTATCCATAACATGCATAATGTCTCTTAGTGGGTCACTGAAAGTTCTTGTAGTTAACAAGGTTAAAGCTACACTTACCACATTATCCACAGGAATGTACATGCCGTACATCCCACTTGACTCCATTCGTACAACTAGGCTGTTACAGTATCCCTCAATGGAGACAGTGCAGAGTCTGCTGTTCTGTGAGCTAGTTGGATATCATTTTCTATCTGTTTGTTTTACACTGGTGCTGAGGGGTATGACATGCAGCTTTACTGACACCGATTCTAATGGCAGCTGCTAATGTATGCTGCTGAACCAATACTGTTGCTAATCATAGCATCCATTTTATACATTTCTGAAATGGTGCACCATTTTGGTTGTTGTCATTTGCTTACTCCATGTGGCTTATTTTCATGTCATTATGCACTCATTAGCATGCACTGCATACTGTACTCTTCTGACCTTTATACAGATGGGGTATCTCTAATAGAGAGTCATCTGTACACTGTGTATTGTCACTATCCACACTCCCAATACACTGCATATCCATGAAGTTATCCTTACACATTTTCTAAGACTACATTTTTCATAATGTTGCAACAAATAATGGCAGCCCTTTTTCTTGTGCCCAGCAAATCAGCTTGTGGAAAATTGTAGCTGCCTCATGTATGGTTAAATTGTTTATTTGGGTAGATATAGCTCTGTAAATTCTGAAAGACAAATATGAGATGCTTGTACTATTTTATTTATAAATTAGGCTTTGCAGTGGAGGGACTGTTGTACATACATCTGTAAAAAATAACTATAAGTTGTAGCAATAATAAACAGTGGTAAGGCATTTGGGGATTGTAGTTGAAGACATTCACTCAGAACTAGCCAACCCAGAAGAACTAATGGAAGCTTTATATTAAAACTTAAGAGTCTGGTAATGCTGAAGTTAAGAATGACATACTGGGGTACAGTGAATGGGGGGTTTGGAGGGATGGAAAGTATTGTTTAATCTGTTGAACCTGACTAAATGGTCTTTGATATGTCAGTGACTTATATTTAAATTAGAATAAAAAATAACAAGGAAATAAAAATAAATGAAAATACACATTGTAAATTTGAAAAGAGATTGGGACAGACTCTACAGCAGATATAAATGGCTTTGTCTTCCCATTTTTCTATCTAGTGGATGAGCTCCAGTTCATTTCCATCCTTTCCTGTGTAATAGACAGTGAAATTCGGACAATGAAATTTGATCTCCACCCAATGAGAATTGTTCTGTGTTTCAGCCATCCATTTATGAACTCATGTATACTGTTTTCATGTCCTTATCTTGAAATTATGACCTTTTATTTTTGCACCTCTTGTTTCGAGTTACGACATTCTCTTGGATGTCATTGATTATTCTTGAGGATTTTAATCAATGTTTTGATTAGCAACAGTATTGGTTCAGCAGCAAATAAAACTTTAGTTTATACACTATGCCCATCAGTTTTATAGGATAAAAATCCTGAGCAATTATTCATGTAGTTTCTGATGTACAATTTTGTTATTTTCTGCTGAATTATCTCTTTTCCACACCTATATAGAGGTTGTGTCTCCAGAATGGCAGAGTAATCCTGAAATTCTGATAAAACTTTGCAGTTTGTACACTGGGACAATGACTTCCTTTTTAGATCTGTGATGCCACATACTATATGTCTTACTGTCTCTACCCCTCCTTGCTGGTTTATCTTATGGTTTGTTTACTTTTAGGCCATCTGACACCGCCATTTCTTCACCAATACTAACCTTGACCAGTGGGTTTTTGTTTTAAATTTGCACTACTTTACACTTATTACAATGAATTGCAGCTGGTATACTTCTGATCAGTAGTGCAGCCTTGAGGTGTCCCTTCTTACTTTCAAGCTAATCCCATGGTGCAGACAGATTCAGCCCTGAATTTAATGACAGTAACATGTGCTGGTAGCAGACCCAGAAGTGGCACAATTTGCCCTGAGGAAAGAGAGAGAGAGAGAGAGAAGTGAGTGGAAACCACTGACTCATAAGTTTATAAGTTCATATGTTTGTTCTCACAGAATTTCAGCCCAAAGAACATCCATGAATGTTGTGTCCATTATTTGCACATCATACATCATACACTTTTAATCCAAATGAATTGTCAATCCTGATTTTAAAACTCATAAAAGATTCTGATTTCCTTATAGTCAAAGGAAGCCTATTCCATATATTTAACTCTCAAAGAAGAACTTTGGAGATTTATGTTCAACATACAATTATGTGCATGAGCTTTGATATTGTGATTTATAGTTATGTTGAGCGTAGCCTGAAGGAGTTCATCATTAAATACCCTATAACCAAATATAAGTTTTCCTTTTAGATATCTGTAATGAATAGTGTATAATTTCAATTTCAGACATCTATCTCTGTAAGTAAGAACTTTCAAGGTTTTAATTCTTTTGGTGAACTGTATTTGCACACTCTTATGTTTCAAAGGATATATATTATTGCAAAAACAAAATACATAATTATATTCCAAAAATGGTCTAATAAATGATTCGTATAATTCTGGTATATACTTATCTTCTCTTAAAGATAGATTTTTCATTAACATTCCAAGATGTTTCCTAGCCTTAGCAACAGTAATGTTACCCTGCTTAGTTAAGGATAAATTAGATGAAATTAGAAGGCCTAAGTCTCTCAAACCATCAACTTAATTTAAAATCTTATTGTGTAACATAATACATTCTCTCAAAATAAATTTACTAAAAAAATTATTTTGCATTTATCAATACTGAAATTAATGCCAATGTTACTGACGCAAGATGAAATTTATGTCATATATTTATTTATTTTATATAATCACTTGGAGAAGTAAGGGCAAACCCTAATTTAGAGTCATCCACATATTTGTTCATCCATCTTCTTTTTAGGGCAGGAAAGGAAGCGAATATGATTTTAAATAATAAAAGGCCTAACACTGATACCTGAAGTACACCTGCAGTTACAGAACGTGATCCAGAGACTATCACTTGTTTTTTGTAAAACAATCATTCTGTAATCCAGTTGATTAAATAAAGATTTAAATTATTATTCTGAAACTTTCAAAAATTGAGGAGTATGATAAGATATTAAACACTTTGGCTAAATATAAACAAATAACAACAAAAGCAACAGGTATTCCATGATCAAGTATGCCAGTAATGTGGTCATAAAGTTCAACTAAATTTGTTAGAGTAAATTTTTCACTACCAAGTCATGCTGGTAGAAGTCATGTCTATTATCTACCATTCTATCACACGTTATTAATTCCACTAAGCACATTTCAATGCACTTCTCCCAAAAAGATGTCAAACTTAAAGGGATATAGTTATTCAGATTAGTTGTTTTATTATTCTTATGTACTGGATTAACCACTGATAATTCCCACATCCTAGGTCCAATAAAAGTCCCAAGCAAGGAATTGAATATATGGAATAGAGGGAAAGCAAGATTACCTTTTATTTCTTTTAACAATATTAAAGGGTCATCTGGTCCTGCTGATGTTTTATTCTGGGGTTTGTCTAATGCCTTTATAATGTTCCCCAGTGTTATCTCAGTCATGTAGTTCCATATGTACTTAACTTATCAAATGAAAGATTACTTTTACCCTTATAAGTGGTTATGCCAGAAGAGTGCTTAATAAATGCATCAGGTATATCCATGTGATCTCATAGTATGGTACCATTTAATTCAATTGTCATACTGGGTTAGATGTCTTGCTTTGAGAGTTAATATACTTACAGTACTTCTGATTTTCTGAATAAGCTAAATTAATTTCAAACTCATATTTTCTCTCTCTGATTTTTAATTTGTGTAGCTTTATTTTGTTCAGATTACTCTTGTTTTATTTTGTTGGAATTTTTTTGTAGTTCAAGAATATCCTCTTTTTCGTTTTATAAAGTTTTATCAAAGCCTTATTTAACAAATAAGGAAAATTGTTTTGTGATTTGCATTAGTAATAGTGAACTTAACTTCATCAGCTAATAGCTTTTCTAAAGCAGTGTATCCAGATGTCTCACATGATGACACAAGAGTCCAGTCCTAAGATATAATATGATTTTTAATTAAACTGTACTTAATATTACCATGCAATGTTTTGTGACTTTAACCTCAAAACTTAAAGAGTTGTGATCTGGCAATCCTAAAGACATGACAATGTTTATGTTAGATATTAAGTTGGCATAATTTGTTAATATTAAATTCAATACATTATTCTTCCTTCTTTTGTTAATGAGCAGTTGTGTTAAGTTATGAAAACTCATTGTTTCAACAAACTTTCTTGAAAATTCGTTCTTAGTACAGGATGTATTCCAGTTAATATTAAGATAATTAAAGTCACCCAGGAGAATTAATTTATCATGTGTTACTCTAGTATCTAATACATGTAAGAATATCATATGCTGTATCTTATCCATAATTCATTTTCTGTAGATTAACACTATTCTAATAGATCCTGAGGATTCAAATAAATCAACCCCTAATACTTCATTAGGTGAATTTAAAAAAAGTTCAGATTGTATGTTATCCTTGATTAGGATGAATATGCTACCACTACTTAAAGACTCATGTAGGCATTCAGATTTCCTGAACCTTAGGATGATAAACTCCAAAGAATTTCAAATTTCCACGATGAATATCAAATCACAGTTATCCTCAATAATGACAAATTTAGTTCTTCAAATTTATTTTCTAAACTTTGTGCATTATAAGTTTTATATGTTTATTTTCACCTTCCCTTAGGCAATTCTTGTGATGTGATTTATAGGTTTGTATGTTCATAAGTGTGCACTACGCTAATGACCACTAGGGCCTTTATAAGCCTAGTCATGCCACCCAAATGCATCCCATAAGTTATATGTTTTAGACATTTATAATAGGGCTGAATTTTGGTTGTGACATGCTTTACTGACTGCCTCTGTCCATCAGAGATGTGGAAGCCAGACCGGGGTGAATTTTTTGTTTTCCATTCAATGGTCCAAGCTATGCTTAAATAGGACTATGGAAGGACTTAGTTTCACATGGATGGGCAGCCTATTCCAGAGAAAGAGAATTCCTGAGATACTCATCTGTTTCTCCAAAATGCCCTACATATGTTGCAAGCAAAATTTAGCTCTTTAGGTCTAGTAGTTCCAATGCTGTTTGTTTTACAGATGTGCAAAATGTTCAACACAGCAAGATGCCTTATATGCCAGGCATTGATCACCTCTCAATATTCTGTAGGGACCTAGTATAATTATAGGGCTTTGAGGTGATCTTCAAAGGACATTGTGTTTATGCCCTGTATTCTTTTTTGTAAGGAATACGTCCGGTCAAGTACATACCGAAGGGGGCATTATAGGTTCATAGGTTCATAGGTTCATACTAGGCTATCTGCCCGAGGGCATTTACAAGCCTAGCCCATCGTTTTGTGGCTTACGCCACCCCTTTAGTATGGGGAACTATACCCATTATTTTGCTGTGCCTCTGTCGAGCAGTGACACTGAGGTAATCCCTGGGGTATATCTGCGATCTCCCATCCATTGGTCAAGATTTCTCTTGAACAAGGCCAGCGAGGTGCTCTGCCTCACATGTACCGGGATTTTGTTCCACAGCATAGGGAGTCTTTGGGTGATGAATCTATCCCTCCAGCACGTCCTATTAATAGCCGTGTCAAGGTTTAAGTCTCCCGCCCTTGTGGCTCTGATGGATCTAGATTTTTGAGGTGAAGCATATTCATCAAATCTGGGTTTGACATGGCCTTGTATGTTAGGCAAAGGTCACCTCTGAGCAAGCGGTGCGACTGAATAGAGCTGGAGTTCTTTCAGTCGGGCAGCATAGGACAGATTTTGAGACCCTTTATCCTTTTGGTGAGGAACTTTTGTGGCCTCTCCAGCTGCTGCAAGTGTTGGGTCAGATACATTCCGAATGGGGCATTGTACTCAATCATTGGTCTGATGAGTGATGAGTAAAGGGAGACTATGACCTCCCTTGATCTAGATGAGAATCCTTCATGATAAGGTGGGCAATGTAGAAGGTCTTCCTAACTACTTTAGCTACATGGGTGTCGAATGACAGACTACTATCAACCTGGGTCCCCAGGTCCCTGATAACTTCTTCTGTGCTCAGTGGATTTCCACCTATTTGGTAGCTAGGGGTAACCTTGTTTTTCCCGAAGGGTATGACTATGCATTTTTGGCATTTAACTTTAGGCCGTGGCTCTGGCACCAGTTATCCGTTTCTGTGAGACCCTTCTGAAGGATATCTGTGTCAGATGTGTTTTCTACTATGGCCCAGTTTGCAGTCATCTGCAAACTTTGTCAGCCATAACCCTCCTGTGTTTGCTTGTACTTGGAAAAGTAGATGCCAAACAAGAGTGGGCCCAGGACTGAGCCCTGTGGGACACCACTTGTGACAGGCTTTGAGTCTGACATGGCCAGCAGCTCTGACCCTGTGGGTTCTGTCACTCAGCCAGTTTGCAACCCATCTTGTGATGTATGGGTTGACATTTAAGCTGATGAGTTTTTCAATGATACCGAATGGGGTATTGTATCGAAGGCCTTAGCCAGATCGAGGTAGGCTGTATGGACTGCCTTTCCTCATCAATGGCTTTGGTGACTGTTTGAAAAAGTCAACCAAGTTTAAAAGGCATGATCTGCCTTTGACAAAGCCAAACTGGGTTGGATCCAAAGTCTGCAAATTCCCTATGTCTTTATTTATGAGGTCCATTATGATCCTCTCCATGGCTTTGCAGATAAGGCTTGTCAAGCTAATGGGCCGGTAATTTCCAGGGTCGGTGGAGGCACCGCCTTTGTGAAGTGGTACCACAGTTGCAGTCGCCACTCCTGATGCGTATCCAGAGGTAAGACTTTGATTAAACAGCTGTCCTAGCTGTGGGTTTAATTCCTCATTGAATTCATGGAGCACACAGTCGGGGACACCATCAGGTCCCATGGATGCTGTGTTTTCCGCTCTGGAGCGGGCAGTTCTCCCTTGGGCGCTGGAGATGTTTGGGGGCTGCAATCGTTTGGTATAGATATCTCTCCTTTTGGGGAGGGAGAAGTTTGCACTGAACCTGTCAGCCAGTATGTTGGCAATGTCTGTAGGATCAGTAATCTTCACATCATTTTGAACTAGCTCTGAGCATATCTGGGAGTTTCCTCCCAGGTTTCTAACATAGCTAAAGAAGGCCTTATGATTGTCTTTTGAGTCTTTAGCTATTTTTCTCGAAATTTGCTTTGGATGATTTTATGAGAGCTCTTAGTTTTTACTTATAGTGATCAAGGGTGTCTTACCTTTTAAGGATTTTGCTCTATCTTGTAGTAGCTTCCTCCTTTTGTTGTAGAGTTTGTTTATGGCTGGGGTCCACCAGACTGGACGCTTGCCTTTGGTACAAAGAGTCTTTGTTTTGCTTGGGATTGCCTTATCCATGCAGTCCTGCAGGTGCTGGTAGAAGGCATTTGTAAGTGATTCAGCGGCTTGAGTACTGTTTTCCACGCTCGGGGCCTTAAAGGAGACCACACTAGTCTTTAGAAGTGTGAAGTCGGCTTTTGAGAAGTTCTTTACTGTGGTCTTTTTATTTCAGGTGGGGTGGGATGAGGACCTCCAGCGAGATTAGTTTGTGGTCTGATCTCACCAGTGAGGGTACACTCCGGTGTTGAACATTGTGCTCCCATGTTCGTGATGATGAGATCAAGTATGTTATCTCCTCTTGTGGGGATGGTGACTAGTTGTTCCATGGCATTTGAGTTTATGAATTCCAGGAACTTTTGGGCTAGGGTGTTTGGGCTTGAGTAGTGTTCCCAGTCTATATTAGGGTAATTGAAGTCACCTAGTATGATGGTGTTTGGTGATACATTTATCCCTCTAGTGTTTTCAGGAAGGCCATGTGAGGTTCCTGAGTTTGTGAGGGTGGCCTGTAACATGCTACAATTTGCAGAGCAGTCTTGCCTATGGTTAATTGCACCTGGATGGTCTCCGATGCATCGTGCATTGCCACCAGTCTTGAGGTGTGGGTGTCCTTGATGAATATGGATACCCCCTCCTTTCTTGGTATTGTCCAGATTTTGGGGCGGAACGCATGATATGAGGTAAAACCTGATAGCTGGGGTGCTCTCAGGAGCCTTGAACCAGGTTTCTGTCACAGCACAGACATCGATGTTCTCCATACTGAGAAGGGCCTCGAGTCGTGCATTTTGAGATTTAGACTTCTGGCATTGAGCAGCATTACCCTTAGTTTTTTCCTTTTTGTGTTCTAGGGTGGTAGGTTTAGAATTTGAGCCTTGCCTAAAAAGGCACTATGGGGGTGGCAAGAGCCTTTGCCAATATCCGGAATCCCAGGGTGACAGGTGCAAGCCGTCCCTTGAAGCAGCGTGGCTTGTCCAGCATGTCATCCCAGGCAGACAGACACTGGATCCCCTTTGAATGACACCAGTGTTTAAGCCAATTGTTAAAGCTGATCATCTTATCTCTGTATTGTGGCATCATTCTTGGTGAAGGTAGGATACTGCTCAAGGTCAGGGTCATACCTGTCTGGGCTACATAATCAGAGAGCTCCTCAATGTCTCTTTTCATGTAGTCCAAGGAGGTGCGTCTCAGGTCGTTTACACCAGCGTGGACAATGACTGAGTCATATTTGTACCTGCTGTTGACAGACCTGAGTGCTTGCGTTATGTGGCGGATTCTAGCCGACAGGCAGCTTACTGTGACCTTCTCCTTACTCAGTCTGGTGAGCGGGACGTCAGTGTGTCTGACTATGGAGTCACCAATGACTAGTGTGTCTGGCATTGTGTTTGGCCTTAAGGGCTGTGACTGTTTGACACTCTGACTGTGAGGTCTATGTGTTGCAGGTGTTGTGTTCTGAGGTGGTGGTTTTTTGGGGTCTGCTTTGGTGGCCTCTGCTGTTTTGGTAGATTTTTGATCAGAGCCTCCGAGTATGTCTTTGTGTGTTTATGTGTATGATTTGAGGTTGTAATGGTAATATGTGAGACTGGGTCTATAGTGTGTGTGGTAACCTTCTCCTCCTGACTGGTCTTGCCAGTCCTATGTTGAGAGAGCTCAGCCTCCAGTTTGGCGTATAGTTGCATCTCTCGCATGTATTTGTGTTTTGTGGGAGGAGGAGAGGGTTGTCTGTGTACATGAGGGAATTGTTACATTGCCCCAATATTCCCAGGTTCACCAGCTGAGCAGGAGGGGACACCAGCAACTGAACCCCCGACATGCTAGAAGGAATAGACAAAAAACTTTAAAAAGATTCGGGGACGTGGGTGACCGAGAAATGGGGGGTTGCCTTTTGGGGTACTATCTATGACAAGAGTGCCGTATCAAGGTAATAAGTACTGTAGGAGCAAGTGCTACGTTTAACAGATAGAGAATAGTCTACTTGGAGTCAAGTAGAGATGATCTTTTTAATTATAGGATACGCTGATTAGATCAGTAGTATAGTTCGAGGAAGGTAGTTTTAAGGGAAAATTTGAAGAGTGGACTTTAGGTAGCCCGAATAGTTTAAACCTGCTTAACCGCCGCTGCCCTAGTGTGCAACGGTAGCAACTCCGCGCTAAATCGGGCTAAATCATGCTAATGCCCTACATATGTTGGGTCCATTGAGTGCTGAGTATAGTGGTACAATGAAAACAAACTATACTGCATTTTCTTGCACTGAGTTTTTAAGCCATGGATTTCACACCAACCAATTGTCTGTGCTAGAATCTCTTGTAAGATGTTAGCTTCTTGGACAGATTCAATGACTGCTCCCAGTTTGCAATCATCTGCAAACTTGGTCAGCCAGACACCTTTGACATTAGCCTTGACATCTGAGAAGTAGATGCCAATGAGGAGAGGGCACAATACAGAGGTATGAGGGATTCCACTGGTGATAGGCCTCTTTGATCAGGTGGTTTCACCAATCCTAACTTCCTGGGTGCTATCTATTAGCCAGGTGGATATTTACTGTGTTATATAAGGATTTATGCCTAATTCGGTAAGTTTGTTAACAATGCTAGGGGGAAGTATTGTATCAATGCCTTAGCCAAGTCAAAGTAGGCAGTATGCACTGTTTTACCTTCATCCATTGCCTTGGTGACAATCTCAAAGAAGTCCACCAGGTTCAATAGGCATGACCTTCCTTTGCAAAGCCAGACTTGGATGGATCCAGTGTCTGAAAGTCTCCTATGTCTTTGCTGATCATTTCCATGATAATTCTTTCCATGGCTTTGTATATAAGACTAGTCAGACTAATGGGTCTGTAGTTTCCAGGATCTGTTGCTGGTCTGCCCTTATGAAGAGGGATATCTTTTGCAGCTCTCCATTCTTGTGGCACAAAGCCTGTTTTAAGACTAACGTTAAATGTTAACTCCAGTGACCTTGATAGGTCAGGTTTTAAACTATTTAGTAGGCATCCTGGGATATTATCAGGGGCCCATTGAGACTGTGGCTCTTGGCCTAAGTGAGAGTAGCCAGGGCACGCACTCTATTTATACCTGCAGGGGTTATGTTTGAAGGTATTTCTTGAGAGGTGAATGGGGGTGAGTGAGGGGTAAAGTTGGAACTGAATTTGTCAGACAGCAGATTTGCTGTATTGCCTGGCTCAGTGAATGTGGCACCATTAACCACCAGTTAAGCACACTGCTGTGTACTGCCTTTGAAGTTCTTCACATAGGAGAAGAAGGCCTTATGGTTGTCTTTTGCCTGGGAGGCTATTTAGACCTCAACATTGGATTTATTGACTTAATTGGCCCACTTAGCTACCTGTTTATTTTGATGAGGGCATTCTTATCTTTATGAGAGTTACACTGATTTTAGCCATGATTTTTTTCCTTTCGCTATATAGCCTGTTTAATCTAGGATGCCATCATGGTGGTTTCTTTTTGGAGTTAGTTTTGGGCTTACTTCTGATAGGTACAGCAGCCTCTGTGCAGCTACTGACATGGTTGTACAGAGATTCTGTGAAGAATTCTGCATAAGCTGCTGTGTTTTCTTGATTTGGAGTAGCAATGACTTGTGACAAGCAATACATAGTTTAAAAGCTCCATAATGTCTCTCTTTATATAGTCCAGGGAGGTACATCTCAGGTAACGTATACTTACATGGACTATGATGGAATCATAGTATCATACCCCTACCTGTAGTTCAGTGACTTGAGTGAATGTGTACTTTGGCAAATTTTGGCTCCAGATAGGCAACTAACCATTATTGAATCCTTCTTCTTCTCAGCCTATTAATTTCCTTATAGTATTACAAGATATTTTATTTCTCTTCATGTGAATGTCAGAAGATCTACAAAAATGCTTAATAAGTTCCTAATCTTCCTTGCCAAATATTTTTTAGGGGTATAAATAATCATTCCAATTAGCTGATGGAATAATTTCACTAAATATGAGTGAGGTATAGTTAGTTTCCAGGGTTTCAATAAGGTTTAGATTGTTTCTTGAGGTTAAATAGTGTATATTTAAGTCATTTGTGCCAATGTGTAATATGATTGTCCCATTTTTATTTTACCCTTAATAAGTCTATCTACAATGTCAGGCAGATCAACCAACTTCAATGCAGACATAGAACATAAAGAAATGTTCTCCTTATTAAAATTTCGTATCATAGTGCTTAATCCTAGTCATTGATAATCAGAATGTCAGAGCCAGTAACTGAACAGGCTATATTAGTTATTTCAGAAACAACTGCCTCCATCATACTAGTATTAAATTTTCTGTCTTGAGTTACAGGAGATATATTGACAGAATCGTTTTTGTACATCTTTATGCTTTTCCTGTTTATCAAATGCAATTAAACTACCCAGAACTCATCCTTTTTTTCATTTCTGAACTGACTTTGTATGCATGTTATCAGTAGAAAATGTTTTAGCATTCTCTGCAGTAGATTCGGTTTTATTTTCGGTAGGGATTGTTTTATTATCAGTCTCTACAACAGACTCAGCTTTATTGTCACTAAATAATTGACAGTTAAAATCTACTTCAGTTTTCACTGAGTCATCAGATGAGAATGTAACTGATTTAGAAGAATGAGAAGTATTATATAGCAAATGGTTACAACAGCTGTGATCAGAATGTAAACTCACATCAGGCAATAAAGATATAGCAGTTCTTTTTTATCTTTAGTGTGACCATTTTAAATTGTTTAAGTTTTATGATTTTTTTTTTACTTTTTTCTTCTTTCTTTTCTTTTTGGCTGATCAGTTATGCTAGTGTTAACTGTAGTTTCAGTAAAATCTTCAGCCACTGTAATGTCAGATGGAATCAGATTAATGGAAAAGTAATATCTAACTCCTCAATTCAGCTCTTTATAAAGTTTACAATAGTACAAATTACCTTACCATTACTACAATAACAGTGAGTTGAAGGTTCAGAAATTTTACTCTCCATAATCATTCTTTTTAATTTAGTGCAGGTGATATAGTTTTCACCCTAAATCTCATTTTTAATCAAAATATAATTTGCATCCTTTGCATTGAATTAAATATTCATATTTTAATAAGTCATGTAAAGTATATGTATTTAATGCTCTGTTGAAATTTGAAATTTGGTGGCCCTAAATTCTATAAATAAGAAGTTTAAACAATCTTACTTATACTATAAGTGTCAAAGGAAAAATATACTTTAAAAATGATCAATACACGGTAGGTTCAGGTTAAGGCACTTTAATCTTGCGGCAAGGAGACAAAAACGTGATAATACAGAGTTTGTCTAACTAGAATCAGGAAATACCAGCATTTTTATACATTTTCTAATAAGACATTGCCTACCAAGCTGACGTAGCAGATCACAAGTTTTAACATTGTCATTACATAGCATTACATAGCAGTTGTTTTTCTGCTTTTCTGCTTGTACTATCAATTTTTTGTGAGAAACTTCCTAAGAAAAAAACGTGGCCTTGGCTACCACCGGTTAGATATATACAATGTTACCATTCAAGGTAATATGGCTAATTTGAGCACAAAAAAAGTATAGATTGCAGTTCATTTCAACAGTTCTTTGTCCATCTTTATCTCTTCCTTCTGTAGCTGTGCATGTTCTCATACCACGAACAGAGCTAATTGTTCAAAATCATAACATTATAGAATATAGCATTGTTCATTCATTGCTTCCTGACCTAGCAGATAATCACCTGTTTTTCAAGTACATTTCCAAAAGGCATAAACATGAATTTCGCTGTGCTAGCAGTTACTAGGTCAGAGGGCATCTTGCAAGTTTCAGAAAGCACACTGCAGTTTCAAAAGCATCTTTTAGTCTCATATGAAACTAAGCTGTATATAAAATAATGTATATAAAAGAGAATGAAAAACGTGTTAACTCTTTTAGCTTCTAATTAGCATTAAGCACACACATTAATGCATATTTTTCTAACATTTCCCCCCTGTTAATACTTTTTAATTCTATTTTCAAAAGCATAAACAGTTTGCTTCTTCTCCTAGCCTCTTCCATTCAGGATTTGCAGTTAAGACAGTCATTCAGTTTAGACTTATGAAAGTGTTTCACTTTTCAACAACTCTTCAATTTCAGTACTTTGATACAAAGCCTCAGAAACTGACATGTCTATAAAATCATTGATTAACTTCTTCATGCAGGGAATACCACAACAACTGCATGCTCCTAATAGGAGTAATCCCACACAAATGCCAATCAGGATGTTCATTAGGATGGAACCCCACCCCCAAACAAATTCTGGAAAAGTCAATCAGAGGGTTTAGGCTTGGTTTGGTCATGGTCGACACTTGCTGGATCACCTCAAGATGGTTGTTTATCTCGTGCTGGTTGTCGGGAATATATGAACAGCATTCTTCTTTGATTAAAGCGCATGTACCACCTCTCACCACTAGGGTGAAGTCAAGAGCCATACGGTTTTAAAGTACCACAGTTCTCATAGCATTCAGTTCATCAGTCACTAATTCGAGAGCAGAAAAAGTTGCATTGCTCATAACTTGAAGAAGTTTAGACAGTTTTCTCAGCTCCCAAATCGATTTCACTGCACCATATGCAGGGGCTATGCCTGCCCATGATATAATGGTGTCACTCAAGTCCATGTGTGTCAGTTTATCTTTGTTTTTCATGGAGTTATGGTTTCTCCACCCTGCTTCAATTCGTCCCACTGGATTCTCGGGTCTCTTGATTGGACTTCTAGGTTTACTGCTGACCTCTCTGACGTTTCAAATTTTTCCCCTGAGGCAAAGCTGCAGTGTGTCGTATGGCTGGAACCAGGTAACCCAAAAAACAACTGCCAGACCAATTCTCAGGTAGCCATTTATATGCTTTTTTCCCACAAACAAAATAACAGTTCTCTACTTTAGTATTGTTATAAGCTTGCCCTGCATGAAACATTTTCTTATCAATAATAGAAAGCTGCTTTAAAAGAACAGGATTATGTTGTACTTCACTAACACTTCTATGCATCTTTTCAAAATATGCATCATAGTTTGTATCACAAGTAGTTTTTGCCTTACTGGCCTTAGTATAACATTTATAAGAAACAGTCACATTGCAATTGCTCCAACCCACCTGAATAGTGTCATTTTTATAAAAACATACAATCCCTTTTTGTGTAACAGGTAGGTACAATGCTATTTTGTCTTGTGATTTCACAGGTGTAGTATCAAAAATCAAGTTTTCCCAGGTCTCATTGACCCCTAGGGGGACAGCAGTCATCAATAATCCCCCGTATGCTGTTGGTATAGCTGTGCAAATCCAGCAGTTCGAAACATTAAAAGTCTCAGCATACACATATTTAATTGCTTGGTAAGTGTTAAAGTTTGGATGCCAGTTTATGAGTAATGCATCACGTTTGTTCAGTTCAACTCGTGTGGCTGGGAAAAGGAAAGGCCACAGCAAAAAATATCATTGTTATCAGTATAGCTATCAGAATAATCATGCAAATCTTCTGAGGTTGTTCTGCATCCCTGTTTACTCTATACCTGGTCATTTTATTCTCGTTGTACAGCAGTAACAAGGTTTTTGTCCAGTTCAAAGTTCTTAACAAATTTACAGTGTGTCAGATGAATCCAAGATGCTCGCTCTGCAATCTTGACTGCAGTGGGTGTTGACAGTAGCACTTGGTACGGTCCTTCCCACTTCGGAGAACTCCAATTCTTTTTCTTCACAGCTTTCATCCAGACTCACGTGCCTGGGACTATTGCTGCTTCCGATGGTCTGGCTTGTTCTTTATCTGAAACAGAATTTAACTGCAAAAGTTTGTTATTCAAAAATCGCCTCATATACTCTGCAAGTGAACTGTCAGCCTCCTGGTCTGCAGGCATGAGAGGTTTCCACTGAGGTGTATAATATGCCCTCCCAAACAGAATTTCAAAAGGAGTTAACCCTTTTACATTTGGAACAGTTCTCATACTCAACAGTGCCAGAGGTAGACAGTGCACCCAGTTCTTTTGTGTCTCACTAATCAATTTCCTGAGCTTATTTTTCAAAACTCCATTGTGCCTCTCTACTAATCCTACAGATTGGGGGTGGTATGCACAATGGTTTTTCAGAAAAATCCCAAAGTAACGGCTTAATTGTTGTATAGTTTGATTTACAAAGTGTGTGCCATTGTCACTATAAATCTTTTCCGGTATGCCAAATCTAGGAATAATTTCTTTAACGAGAACTTTTGCAACAGTAGCTGCATCTGGATTTTTAGTTGGAAAAGCTTCCACCCATTTGGAAAACATATCTATAATGACAAGGCAGTACTTCTTATTTTCGCATTTGTTCAGTTCTATAAAATCCATACAGATAATATGGAATGAATACGGTGGTGTAGGGAAACTCCCTTGCTTTGGTTTCAATGCCCCTTGTGCATGATGCTTGTTACAAACATGGCATGCTGCACAAAATTTTTTGTGTAGTTTGTAAATCCATACGTTGTAAACACTTGATTCACTAACTGTACCATCCCCCCTGTTGAGACATGGCACTGCCCATGGCTCAACAAAGCTGCATATCTAAACAAGTTAGATGGTAAAATCGGTTCCCTCTCTTTGGAGATGTACAGCCCTTTCTCAAGAATTGCTCCTTGTTTTATCCATTTTTGTTTTTCTACATTTGTAGTAAGTGTCTGCATTGTTTTTAACATTTCTAAGTCTAAAATCTCAGATGGTTGTAATTCCTCACTCAAAAGAAATACTTCTGAAGCTGAAGCTGCTTGTTTTGCAGCTGTATCAGCCCTCGCATTACCTTTTGAAATCCTATCCTGTTGTTTGGTATGAGCTACGCATTTGCAAATAGCTACTTTCTGAGGTAACTGAATAGAGTCTAACAAATCTAAAATAAATTGCGCATGATTAATTGGTTTACCAGTAGATGTTATCATTCCTCTATTTTTCCACTGCTGCGCAAAAACATGTACAGTAGAAAAAGCATACTGGCTGTCAGTAAAAATGTTCACTCATTTACCCTTTGCCAAGGTACATGCCATTGTCAAAGCAATCAATTCTGCTGCTTGTGCAGATAAGTTGTGCGGTAAAGACTTTGCTTCTAAAATCTCAGTATCAGAAACTACTACATACCCCACTAGATTCTGTCCTGTAGGACCCCTCTTACACGAGCCATCCACATAGTAAGTCACCTCGGCATCATCCAAGGGAACATCCGTGAGATCTTTTCTAGGTAGTGTCTTTTGCTCAATCTCCTGCAGGCAGCAGTGTGGTTTGCCATCTGCAGGGGTTGGGAGCAAGGCTGATGGATTCAAAGTTGTGCATCGTTCAATTGTCATATGAGGTTGGCTCAACAGTATAGTCATACAGGAAAGATGTCTAGCAGGAGAAAGATATGCTTTTTCTTGCAGTAAAATAATCGTGACTGCATGAGTGGGGAAGGGATCGCACCACTGGGTCTAGCTGTGATGAATAGTAAGCTATGGGGCGTTGTTTGTCCCCATGCTGTTGTGTTAACACTGATGTCATTTAACCCTGTTACAATCTACAGTTTGGAAAAATCGTTTATGATAGTTCGGTAATCCTAAAACTAATGAGGATGCTATCAGTTGTTTTAATTTGCAGAAAGCTGATTCTGCTTCTGGTGTCCACTGTAATAAATCTTGTGCTGCCATAGGCTTTTTGAATATCAAGTTGGTCAGTGGAGCAGATTCCAAGGCATAGTTTGGAATCCAACTCCAACAAAAATTAGTAGTACCTAGGAAGGACATAATTTCCTTCTTGGTAGTTGGTTTAGGTGCTTGTAATATTGCTGTTTTTCTGTCTTCATCTAATATTCTGCCTTCTTTGGATATTATATATCCCAGGTATTTGACCTGTTTTTTCCAAAGTTGCATTTTGTTTTTGTTTACCTTGTGTCCTTGAGTAGCTAAAAATTGTAGTAATGCTATGGTATCTTCTCTGCATTCTTGCTGGGTGGGGACTGCCAGCAGAATGTCGTCTACATAAAGTAAAATCTGGCTGCCTTTCGGTGGGATAGATCCCGCCAGGTTACTTGCCATTTCCTGTGCGAATATTGTTGGACTCTCACAATATCCCTGTGGTAGTCACGTATATGTATACCTTTTCCCCTGAAATGTAAATGCAAACAAATGTTGACTGTCAGGGTGTATCGGTATTGAGAAAAACGCATTGCTAATATCTACCACAGAAAAATACTTTTGTTGAGGTTTCAAATCATTTAATAAGGTGTGTGGATCTGGCACCGTAGGTGCCCTGGGTATAACCGCGTCATTTACACCTTGTAAATCTTGGACCATACGCCATTCTCCTTTTGCTTTCCTAACAGGAAATAAGGGTGTATTACATGGCGAATCAGGAGATTCTATCAATACTCCTTCTTTAAGTAAGGCTGCTATTATAGGTTTGATTCCTATTTCTGCATCCTTTCTCAAGGGATACTGTCTCTTTTGAGGTCTAAATGTTGATTTTGGCGTGATAGTGACTGGTCCTGCTGTACGAATAAGTCCTACATCTGATTTTCCTGTTGACCAGAGAGTCTCTGGTATGTCTCGTAAGGCTTTTTCCTCTTCCTCTAGTAAGAGTGCTACTCAGCTGTCCTCACTTGCCTGCAAGTGCACAGCTGGGTGTGTCTGTGTTATCCAGTTCAGCTTCTGCTTTTGTACTCCCTGTTCGGAAAGTTCTAACTCTGTCTGCTTTTCCCACCTTGTGACTTTTTCTCCTAGGTCTGCCCACTTCAGATTTCTATCTTTAGTCAAACTCACATGTGGCAATCGATTAGATTTGTAAAGTGCTAGGAATTCCTGGGGCAATGAACAGCTTACTACACTGTTTCCTTCTGTGTCTCAGTACAAATTTCGTAATACTAATCTGTTAGCATGGTTTCTAAATAGTTCTTGCTCATATTCTTTATCAGGTCCTGATTTGCTACAGTAATATAGAGTGCAATGCAACAAATGCTGTTTGTCAGTGTCAAGGGAGGGGGATTTACTGATGGCTACGTTCATCAGTTCTTCGGTTACTGCCCATGGACCAGTCGTAACCAAGTCCTGGCTGTACCAATAAAATGTTTCACCCTCCGGTCGCACTACAAATGTATCCATTTGTCGCTGTGCTTCCATACCCTGCATAGTTGGAACTACTGCTATGCCAAATATCTGCATTAGGTCTCTGCCCAAAAGATTTACTGGGCATTTTGCAGAAACAACAATTTTGCTTTTCTGGGTCATCCCTGAAACAGGGTCAGTTATTGCTATGTTGTGGGAGAGTGGCTCCCGATACAGCTGTCCATTAGCTGCTTTCACTAATATGTAATCAAGTGATTCTGAATTTTCTGGTAGTTTGGAAGGATGTATCAGGGTCTGTGAAGCCCCTGAGTCACACAAAAATTTAACTTCCCTCCCCTCTACCAGAAGTGTAACTTCTGGTTTTGTGTCTGCTAAGTAGAGCTCTAGGATCAATAATGCCAAGTCTAAAATCTCATTTTCTTCATTATCTGTGATTTCATGCACATCCTCTATTTCTTCTATCACATCCTCTACTCCTTCTATCACATTTGCACTTGTCTTTTCTTGATTATTCCTCTTCAGTGATACTTGACTATCATATAGTCAGTTCTCACCCTCCTTGTCTTCTGTGGTTACCTTTTTATTTTGCCTGCAATCCCTTGCTAAATGTCCCTTTTTCCTGCATTTAAAACATTCACCCCTTTTCTTTCTCTCTTCAAAATCCTCTGATCGTTTATCAGATTGTTTGTTTCCCTGGGCATTTTTCTTACCCTTCTTCCTGGTCTGTACTACAAAGACTTCTGATCCATCTTCTACTGCAAATACTTGAGTTTTCTTTTTCTTTTTGCTATTAAAATGCCTTTCGGCATGTCTTGCATATTCAAATAATGACTGTAATCTACTTGTACGATGATCTACCATGTGCTTTGTAATAAAGCTGCTAATGGATGCAATACTGCCTTTCAAAAATGCATTCTTTAGCTGCTG